>NW_008620141.1:23529-24961 GCF_000691845.1 Merops nubicus | reverse complement strand
AAATTATAATGATGAAGTCTCTAAGGGAGTATTTAAGCAAACTGTAATTACAAAAGGTTACTATCTATGACACTTTCAACCATGTATTCCTTATCACCAACTCTCCTACATTTGTAACCTTAATTTATAGCCTCCTGGGGTACATCTGTCTTACCAGTTGCCAAACTTCTCTGGTCTGACCCTTCAAATGCTCGGAAATTAGGTTGTCTGATATACATTCTGTTTTGTAAGGTGAGAAGCTGTAAGGATCATAATCACCACCACCATAATGGTGGTTTCATAAGCAGAGATGCACAGCTGACATAGAGGTTTGCACCCATGGCTTCCATTGCTTTCACTTCAATAAATATTTATTTTGTTGGCACACATTTTCCCCTTGCAAACAGAGCATGGTGCTGGCTGCATTGGTTTTCAGTAGTATCTCTGTGCCTCGCTGCAACAGCCTCTCTTTTAGTGTGGTGGGTGACCTTTACATCTCAGGAACATTACCCGCAGGAGCGCCAGGCCACGGGATGCCATCTCGGAAAGGCTGCTGGTAAGCACAGCTATTCCCTGCCCAGGCCATGCCAACTGCATGCTCAGAGCAACATAGAACAAAGTACCAGTTTTTCCTCCCAAAATAGGGGTGTTCTTACTCTTCATCCTGGGACAAGATGTTCTGTGGTGAGATGATTCTGGAAAGAAACTTTTCTTTTGTCACCTGGAGGCAGCAGTTCCCCATGTTACTGAAGCAGACCTTTCCATACAGTGTCATGTACATACTTCAGTGCTGGTTCTGCTCTGGCAATTTCTCTGACCCATTAGAATGGGTCCTCAGAGCTATGGCACAGAGACTAGCTACACAAAGCTGTTTAGATGAGTTATCTGCCACCTCATTCCTGAAGGGGAATTAGATTAACACCACTGAATGCAAATGCCAGCTTTTGTGCTGCCAAACTAGGAAGGAGGTGGCTATAAATCTTTGATCAGAGACAACTAGAACCACAAATTGGAAGATCCTGCAGAAACCCACCCAGGCACCCACAGGCTCAAAGTTTCTGCTCCATTGCCTTTACTTGTGTTAACCCTATAGGCAAACCCCGAAAGGCAGGTGTCTCAACTTAAGCTCCACAGCATAGTGGATGCAGGGTAGGGCAGGAAAACTAAGAGCTTGCATGGACCATAGAATCATAGGATCATAGAATGTCTGGGCTGAAAGGGACCTCCAAAGGTCATCTAGTCCAACCCCCCCACCAAAGGAAGGACATCTCCAACTAGATAAAGCTACTCAGAGCCTCATCCAGCCTGATCTGGAATGTCCCCAGGGATGGCACCTACACCACTTGTCTGGGCAACCTATTCCAGGGATCTATCACCCTCATACTGAAGAACTTTTTCCTAATGTCTAACCTAAATCTCCCCTTTTCTAGCTTAAAGCCATTACCCCTTGTCC
>NW_008620141.1:17972-23427 GCF_000691845.1 Merops nubicus | reverse complement strand
TAAACACCCCCCACCCCCCCAGCCTGTGCTCCCAGCAGAGCTGCTCCAGCCCTCGCAGCATTTCTGTGGCTCTCTGCTGGACACGCTCCAGCAGCTCCATGTCCTTCTTGTGCTGGGGGCTGCAGAGCTGGACACAGACTCCAGGGGAGGGTCTCACCCTCTGGCAGAGCAGAGGGGCAGGATCACCTCTCTCCATCTGCTGCCCATGCCGCTCTGGATGCAGCCCAGGACCCAATGTGCCTTCTGGGCTGCTGCTGCTGCTGCTGCATGGTGGCTCGTGACCAACATGCTGGTTAAATCTCAGGTATAATAGGAACTATATTGTTATTGTTTGTCTTCCTTAGGCCATTGCAGCAAAAGCAAGGGGAACATTACTGTGTGAAAAATGGGATACATGACACAAGCGATGGCCATACCAGTCCCTGCTATCTCTCCTATTGCAGGTGAAGAAACATTTGGTCTTCACCTCCACTGCAACCTAAATCATAGCTGCTTTCACTCTGACCAATATGATTTTCACCAAAGTCATTTGCTGTTCTGACTACCATAAAGTTTTGCAAAATGCCCTTTTTTTTCAACCTCACTGAATAAGACTGTCCAGTAACCTAATACTGGTCAGTGCCAAAGAGCAGGCAGTCTTCAGCACTGGCTGCTAAATGTTCCTCCCTATGCCCTGGCATATATTCTAGTCTGAGATCTCCTGAAGGAATTAGAGTTAAAGAGTGACAATGGCAGCAGAGAACAGCCTTGGGCAAAGGAGAGCAAGAAGACTGAAGGCACCTAGAGCATGACAGCAGGCAGCAGCTAGCCCTGTTGATGGCGGAAGCTCTGGGCCAGTGCAGGGAAGGCCATGTAGCAGATGTGGTTCACACTGTTCAGCAAAACAATTAATGCAATCAATTACTTTCCAAGAATGTCTTGTCTAATGAATCACTGGGCCATTAACCTGAACAGTTGTAATGTATATTTCCAAATCAGTATTGCTTGAATAATCCCCAAGGGAATAATTAGAAGTGCATCACATGGAAGAATGTGTAATGCATTACTGGGCCCTAATAAACACGAAGAATCCCTCAAATACTGATTCAGAAATCATGTCAGTGGATGGAAGACAAAGAGGAAGAGAGAACAGCAAGATAAATGGGCAGATGATGTCAATACCTTGCTATGAATTTAGAGAATTTGTGTATCTCTTTAATGGCATTAAGACTGAAGATGTGAAGCAAAGAAGGAAAGAAGTTATTTAAATGCAATGTTCAGATTGTTTCTAGATATGACATTTAGTCCCCTCTGTGACTAGCCCACGAGTCTGACTTGCTACCTATTTACTGTAGACCCTCTTGCTGGTGTCTACATAATCCATACTTCAGTCACGATACTTCATACTTAAGTTCCTTTCTAGTTTGCCAGTTAATTCTATCTTTGAAGCAACCCAATCAGAGCTGGCTGAGTAATTCACACAAGGGATACTTGAGGCAGCAATTAAACACTGTTACAGTTTGTATGCATACACAATAAGAGCTGGTAGGCACAGTAAGACAGAGATAGGAGCAGCACAGGAGAAGATGTTTATTTGAAAGCTTATTTGGAAATGGACAAATGCGGACAGTGACTGGCAAAATTGGCTGACTGGAGGTAGCTTCCCAGCCTTAATAGCAAGTGGGATATGGCAGTAAGACACTATAAACTGTGATGAACTATGAGGAGAAGTCAAGTAACACAGATTCGAGACAGTGAAGAAAGTCATGGGAAGGACGAACAGAGAGATCAGGTGAAAATTACCTTTGCATTTTGGGCAGAAGGGCAGAGAGATGAAGTCTCTCTAGAAAAGCAGGCTGCAGTACTGAAGCATAAAGTGATGGCAGCTTTAGTATGAATTTTTAGATACTAAATTAAGTTGAAACTAATTAAAATGACAAGTGAATTCCAAGCACCTACAAGTCTGTCTGTTAGGTCATCATCTTGTATCTGCTTTTTTACAGTACAAGGCAAATGATTTTCTGTCATCCTGTTTATATTAATTATGAGCCAGATGTAAAAAGTGCTGAACCCATGCCTGTCAAATTCACCAAGCTATTCTGCAAAATCAGGGCTACAGCTTGTGTGCATGGAGAAAACAAACTCAGTGTTGGGGGACTGTTCTTGTTCCTCAAATGTTCCATGAAGTGTACACATCTGTTGTGTTCTCAAATGGTGACTGCAAAGTTTACTGCTGCTGAATGCAAATAAACAGTTGGATAACCATCAGCCTGCTAAAGAAGCCTTATTCCACTTCCTTCTCTTTCTCTGTGCCACATTACCCCCCCGCCTCATCCCCTCCCATTTATTTAATTTCAGATCAAAGAGATCAATATGATGCTTGTGCCAAAGCTTTAGGGCAGGCACCTGGCTCTGTTCCTCCTCATCCTCTGTAACAGGCACGATCTTGGAGGTTACCATAGGTTGATATAAAGGAGGAGTTACAACCCCAAAGGGCCTTCACCAGTGAGTTCATAGGATGGGGAGGTGGTACCAGCTGAATGTCCAGGGCACATGAAAGACTCTGCTATCAATATCACTGGTAGGGGAGAAAAAAAAAGAAAAATAAAAAGCCTAAACTGGGGAAAAATAAAAAAATTATACATTTGTCAGCTGCTGAAATTTCGCTATTCTGTCTAGGGTAAAAGATAAGTCTTACCCTGCTCCATCAGACTTGCTCTTTAGTCTCCTGAGTGCTTCTCTCAAGATGATTTGAAATGCAGACAGATGCTGCTCTGGGACAATGAGCACAGCTTATCCTTGTAGGAGAAGACTGCACAGGGTCTGCTATCGATGCTGTGCTGGCAGGTCCTCAAAAAGGTGCCTGCAAGGGGAACAAGCTTCCAGCCTAGCCCTGGGCAGGGAGCACATCAGCACTGTTGTGCACCATTATTACACAGTAATGGGGTTGGGGCAGGGACAGAAGGATCTGCATGTCCAGGGCATTAGGAGTCAGTTAGCTTCAAAATGAAGCTGAGCCGGGTCCTCATAATACCCCTCTGGTCGGAAAGCTCCCTTTACACGCGTAAGACTATGAAAAGACATAAATAATTCACTATCCTGTGCCATTCCTACTGCAGAAAATATTTCAGGTACTACTCATGTTATACGAACATAAAAACACAGAAGTACACCCACCATCCACATTTCTTTTCCTCATAAGGATGAGAAGTACATTGAGTGACCTTCCTTTCCAATAGGATAAGAAATCTAATGCCAGCTTAAGAAACTTAAAAGTTGTTAGCAGTTATATATTACTGGCAACATATTTTACACTGGGCAGCTATGAAAAAAGGCAATAAAAAATGCAATTAAATGCCTGAACTGTTGCTATTTTGGAAATTAAAACAACACACAGTATCCTTGCTGCAGCTTATATTACTTACTTATGACTTGTGCACAGTTATTTGCACCAGTTTAACCATGCTTCTTTTCCATAAAAGTCTGCTGTTAATAGGTCCTTTGGGAACCCTAAAAATAACAAGATCTGTAATAAAAAAATTAATAACACTGAGAGAAAACTCAAGTTGGAAAGGTTTTTTAGAGCACATTAAGGGTTCTATTTAAAAAAAAAAAAAAAAATTTGCAGAGAAACCCTCCAGTGTTCTGTAGCAGGTAAATCTGAACTACCACTGCTGAGAAGCAAAAGAAGGGAAGCCCAGTCTTCATGACTTGACTATGCACTTGACTTTGTGGTTGTTGAGAACACTACTAGATCATCTGATGTTGCATTGAAGAATCTTACTCTCTAGATAAAATCATACACAATAATATAGGATGCCAGTGAACATCAGTCATGTTTAAATTATTTGTACATATAAATTTTTCCTGTACACGAAAAATTCTAGAGGTAGTACTGCCTGATTCACTAGGCAGAAGGTAGAAATCAGACTAATTTAAGGTTACATATATTCCAAACAAAGACCATAAGGTAAGAAGGAAAGAGAATTATACAAACAAAATATGTGACTGAATATCACCAACTGGTAGAATGCTGAATTGTGAACTTCTGTGCTTTCAAAAGATAACGGTTTGCTTTTCCCCGTTGCTCAGAATTTGTCACATATTTGTCCAATTCAGACACTGGGAGGTGGATGAGGGGGATGTATGTTGCAGGACTACAATGAGTTCTAAAGATTTTGCTGTTTCCAGTGGAAATGGTAAACTGTTTGATGAGGCAGAAAAGGCAGCGTTCAGCATATATTTCTACCCCAAGTGTTAGAAAAATTCACCAAAAATTATTACACTGATGGAAAGTGATGAAAAACATTTCATCAGTCTGTAGGTTACTGAAGAGCAATAATTAAAGTCAGATATTTTTAAATCAGCAAATCCAAATCATTTACATCTAAGCATTCAAGACAAAATAAGTAGAGACTGACTTGAACTCAATGCTAATTCTTTCAAGAGGCCTTTGAACATTTGGTAGTCCGGAAGAAAAATAATTTTTATTTAGAAAGAGCATATGAAGTAGTCCAAAGGTTTGTAAGCCAGTAAAACCACTCTTCAATTTCACAATTATTTTGACAATAGCTGAAAGGAAGACTTAGAATCAGTGTCAGCAAAGTTAAATTTATGGAGAATAATTCTGAGACTAAATCCATCTTTTTCTACACAGGTTGCCAAGTTTGATACAAGCGGTGCTGAAAGAGGCTTCACTCCAATAACTGATTTGTTACAAAACAAAATTTTAACCTAGTGGTGGTGTCAAAATACTAGCTTCTGAGAATAAATCTGCATATTGCAGCCTCCCTGACATGGAATTTGCTTGAGAAGTTTTCTACACACTTTCTCAATCATGATCCAGTCTTGCTGCATCCTCACTTGTTCCAATATAGTTGTCTAGGAGACCGCACTGTAAACAGAATCTTTGGAATGACCTGGGTTAAAAGTAAACTTCTTCAAAAAACATGTATAAAACAAATTCATTATCAGTAAATATAGCTAAATTAAGATTGCATTTGGATTGGGTCATTCCAGCCTGAGCACCTCGCAGGGGCTACCCAAAAGCTGCAGTGTTACTTCCACCTCTTTTATCTTGACACAAACTGCTCCCAGCACCAGGGTTAGCTAGTAGCAATCTAACAACTGCTGCATTTGGGAGGAGAGAGAGGTGAACAGTTTTCTGTTTGACACTACTAACGAGCTTGGCTGGCATTTCTCTGGGAGACTGTGGTAGCTCTGGCATATTAACAATGACTTTGCAACAGATCATCGAAGTTTAATTCATCAACATCTTTGCTAAAGATTCTAACTTAAGATTTTGGGATCTGAATGGTGGTGTCGTAGGGCTTTCATAGAAGCAAGCTGAATTATTTTGGCTGCTAATAAAAGTTATAACATTTGTACAACAGGTCTGTACTGATCACAAATCGTTATCTGCAAAGTATATGCAGAAGAAAATAGAACAATCCTTGATGGGTCTTCTAGTGCTGGA
>NW_008620141.1:3362-17941 GCF_000691845.1 Merops nubicus | reverse complement strand
TTCCTGCTGCAGATATTGTTGCTCCATTTCTCAGGATAGAAACTGTGAGCAAGATATGAGACAGGAGCAAAGCTGGAAAGTATCAGTCAGTAGGTCTCTGAGTATGCCCAGAGGAACCAGGAAGGGAATGAGATGCTCTTAGAGAAGTGCTGGAAGCAAAATCCACTTCACAAAAATCCACTTCACAAATAAATCAGTGGCCATTACGAAATGAGTAATAGTCGAACTACTTTCCCATCTCTCAACTGTTGTGGGAAACTGTTGTGGCAGCTGTGGATGCTTTACACATACCTCTTGTGTTTGAAGATTATGAGGATTTGTTACTGCATCTTCCATTAGCCACAGAAGCTAACGGTGCTGAAAATGTGCAGGGACACTCATGCTCTTGGTGGAGCAATGAAAGTGCAGGACTGTAAAAACACTCCTGTCTCATATGAGGGTGTGCAAGCCTTCTTTGTCCAGATGTCATGGGGGAAAGGATCCCCCAGGACCTTGAAAAACATGAAAAACCTACTGTAGAAAGGATGGTATAACCTGTTTAGAAATAGGTGATCTTCAGTGGCTGGGTGATGACAGGACCACCTCAGGCCACGTGTTTCCTCTTTTCCCACAAAATGTCAAGTGCCCATCCTGTCTTTTTTTGGAAGCCAGAAGAAAACCAAGGAAAATCACATTTATGCTGGATCCTTTGGCTGCAGTCTGTGGTCAGGGTATGGAGGCCTTGACAGACTCTATATTTTATCAATTTTTTTTTTCAATCCTAGCCCTTCTTTTTAATCCATCATAACTACTCAAGTGATAAAAAATAATTACGTGAACTGATCACATCCAAAAGAGGTCACCATCAGAATCCAGTTTTGTTTATTCTTGTTTCAGCTAGACTTTGTAATGTAAAGCAGTAATAGAAAAGCACTTAGGTAAAAGCACACACAAACTCCTTAACGTAATGAAAACAACTCTGAAGACAAGTTGTAAAAGCCCAGATGTATGAGGTCTGACGCTGCAGCCTTTTAAACTTGAGAACTTTGTGTGAGAAGTATTTTAAAAACTAAAACATCCTCTGCAAAGATCAACAAAGACTATTAGTCTTTATAATAGACTACACCATGCTATATTGCCATTAGGGCTCCTGTTTTTATTTTTCATTATCCCAGCACCCAATAGGTGTCAGGTAACAAACAAATGTGAAAGTATTAACATAGAGATTACCCAGGGGAGAAAAGTTAAGGATTGCCATATTAATCTTGTTATGCAAGAAACTTTGTATGATTTGAACTTTAAGACTGTCAGCAACGAGAAGTGCTTACTAAAGGCTAATTGTACCTGAGGTGAGCAAACATCTGGGTTTATAGTTTTATAACTAAATACTGCTGGCAATGTTTATATAGTCCTGCAGCAGTGGCATCCAAGATCTAGATTTCTGACAGCTGATGTTGGTTTCTGTGGACCCATAGCAAAATGCTGGTACTGACAAAATTTCAAGATAAAGACTGTGTATTACCAAAACTTCCTCTTGTTTGTTCTCTCTCAAGAGCACTGTATAGCTGAGAACTGCCTTGCTACACAGAGAAGCAAAATAGTTAACTAGCACATTGACATCTGGTGCTCCGAAAGAGCCAAGAATGTGACTGCAGAGGTCACGAGGTGAGATGTGTAGGCCCTGAATAAAATGAACCAGGAGATTTCGTGTACAGAGTATCACATTTCTCAGCATATTCTTGACATCTTGTCATATACACATCACTGCTGTTATAAATGGATCATAATTGCAGCTCTCTTTGAATGCAGGGCTTAAACATACAGTACTCTTCCAACAAATGCCCTGGTTTTGAAGAGAATTCAAAGCTATACTTTTTTAAAGCAATATGCTCAATATGGATGAATAACAAGTCTCTACAAGGTGTAGACAATGACTAACCAACGGAAACAAGGACATTTACACAATTTCTCCCACCTTTTTATTTACTTCTTCCATTAATCTACACATCTACCTGGCAAAACTGGCAGCAACAGAGAAGCAGTATCTATGGAAACTATTTTTGAAATTGTGAGGAGATAAAATGTTCTTCGAGCTCTTAATGATATTTAAATGGAAGAAACATACTCAATGTGCTGCAGAGCAAGACCAGCACATTCCAGGAAGCCAAGAGAGAATGGCCATGGCTTGGCCTCAGTGTAAAAGGGCAGCTGGCAATGACCATCACTGTCTGCCACTCCAAATGGCATTCATGAAGAAATGCCAAGACTATAAAAACCCCTTTCTACCCTGCTGATGAGATGGATGAAAAAACTTTCATTAGGTGGTAAGGAGAAAGAGATGAGAGCAAACTTCTCTGGACAGAACAGTGAAAGCAAAGCCAAGACTTATAGTGCAAGACTATGTTTTTTATTATATTAGCTGATAAAATTGGGCCAAATGAGCTTCTGGGGACAAAAACCTTTCTCATATCTGAAACAGCAGCACATGAGAGACAACAGAAGAGAGAAATTACAATAGGAGAAGAGAGGCAAGGTGAGGCAAAACCTTCTCCAAGTGATTCTGGCAGTTGGACACTTCATGTGTCTAATCTGACTTTCCAATGCAGTGCCAGTTTCTTCCTAAGCACATGGCTTGGTGCTTGTCCTACCAGAAGCAACAGTTTTTAACACCTCTAAAAAAATGTGAAAGAAACAATGGATGTTATGTCTTTCACTGTTTAAAACCTGCTAAGAACCTGCTAAGCATCACATGAATTCTACAAGATGACCATGGAAAAAAAGCCTTTTCTACCCAAAGCTGCGCTTCTTCTTACACTATAAGAAAGGATAAATGTGAGAGTATGATTTTCTGTGGACTTTTTCTTTGACTTCTCATTATTACATTCTTCCTTTTTCACTTCTTCTCTCAACAAAACTAAGTTATTTATAGTAAAATTGAACCCTTTTTGTTACCTGCCTCTCAACTCAGATCTTTGTCTTGTATCATGTTAAGAATGAGGAAAGAAGCGGGCAGAGTAGCCTTAGAGATTGGATCCAAGTAACACAATTAAAAATTTTTAGTTTGTTTGCTTAATTTTTATTTACCACTTTTGTTTGACTAAGGGTTGCACTTTCTCTGCAGAATTTGCTCTCACAAACCAAGTTTTCCTTCTTCCCAGCAGCCAAAATATGTTCTCACTCCTCTAGAAGTTTGGGGGCACCCAGGCATTCTACATGCACACTATCTGCACTTCCAGAGATTTTCCTTTGCATTGACTCTACAGACTTACTCAAATGCCACTAGCACCTGGTGAGCACTTGTTTAGAACAGGTTTTCAATTTTGCATCTCTCTGTTGTGCTTTTGCATTTCCTTCACTGTAAGCCTTTTATCATCAGCAGCAACAATGCCAGAGGCATCTTATCACCAGAGTAAAGTTATTTTTTCTCAAAAATTATGTCAGTAGAATACTTCAAAGCCACATTCATTATAAAATTCATACTTGATCCCAGATAGTGTCCCTTAGGAAGTTCACCTGTATTTGTTCCAAGCAGTCTTTTAAGTTCAGTTGCTCTGTAACATCTTCTCTGGCAATCTGGCCAGCAGTGACACTACAAATCCAACAAGTTACTGATGGTTTTATGAGATGTAGCTAAGAGACATCGATTCAGCTAAGGTGTAAATTGCCTTCATGGGCCTCATAAAGTAACCTCTAACATCTGCTCTGCTCAATGCAAAAGGCTGAGGGGAAGTACTGCAATACAAAGCCTCTGCCTCAGAAACTGGACTGTGGTACTAGCAGGCAATGACTGCAATAGGCTAGATATTCATTTGCATCTGCCAACGACTACCCTGAGTGCTGAATAAACGCTGGAAGACAGGACAGAGCCATTTCAGTAGAATGCTGGGGATCAGCTATAAATTGCAACTTGACTATTTTTCAGATTTATGATAAGGGAGACCAGCTAGAATTTTACTCTGCTAAACATGCCTTTCTTTCTTGTGATACCAACAGTGAACCACCAGAGTGAAACTACACAGGGCAGTGTCCTTACCACAGATCTGAGGCAAGAGTAACCAAGACTTCATGTTTTGTGAGAAAGCAATGAGGATTATTGATAGACTCTTTCACAGTGCATCCACCCACCAACCATAACCAACATTTAGCAAACCTGTCTTTTTTCAAGCTTACTAGCAGTTTCATTCTTGGAAAAACCTTCCCAACTCAGTCTATACGGAAAGAAAACTGCTATACGGTTAAAACAAGAGCTGTGCAGGAAAAGCTATTTTTCCATGCAGAAAATAAAAAAAATAAAAAATAAAAAAAGGAAATTATTTTTCCATGCAGGAAAAGCTACTTTTCTAGCTGCAGCATGGCAGAAGTCCTGTTGGTCGTATCTGTAGTTTTACCCAAGGTGAAATGAGTGGATAAGGAGGCCGTGTGCCTGTTTCTTCCACCACGTACAGTCCATTTCCAGACTACTCCGTGCTAACATCTGAGGGTGCAGATCCCCCCCAGTGTTTTGGGTTTGTACTGGGAGTGGGTTCTTCATCACCACTGCTTTCTGAATATCTATTGTCAACACTGACAAATGTGCAAGTCTACCTTCAAACAAGAACTGGAAATATTACTGGGATTATCTTGCATGTCAATGTCACTATCCAGTCACTTAACAATCACTCAAAGAAATGATATAAAATATCACTTTTTTACATAGATGAATAATAGAGTGTTTGTCAGTCACTTCTAGGCTGACTGAGCCCCTTTAACTTTCTGAAACTAGAGTCCTATTTTTTTTCTAACCCTCCCGAGAAAATGTTGACAAAACAGGCAATTTTCTGTAATTTCTCTGCAAGCTTCTGTCAGCACGAGAGGCAGCCAGAGCCTGCTCATTTCAGATAACACCACGGGGTAACCTTTGACATCCACCCCCTCAATGCCTTCGGAGGCTCCTCTAAGTGCAACAGTTGTGTCTTTCAGGTTGCAGGATGCAGGCCCACAATTTGGGCTCTTGTTCACTGAAGGCAGCCTTTGTTTCCCAGCTGACTAAGAAGCTCTTATAAAAGGGATAAGAAATGTAGTTAATAGCTTGAGAGTGGCCTAATCATCGGCTGCTATTACCCCTCCAATATTAGGGAGGATGACAGACCTATCAATAACAGAGCCCCAGGTGAGGTACAGGAGCTGATAATGTGAACTTTGGCTTGATCTTTGCTCTGCAGACCACAGCACTTATTTGAAAGAGAAGCTAGCATCTATTTTTTTCTTCATATTGTGCCAAAAATCATTCAGCTGAGAAGCTTTTGTTGTATTTTTCTATCTTAAACCACAGTGATTTGACCAATTTCATTTATAAGCAGAGATGAAAACTATAAGACCTCTTCTATCAGACCACGTAAGTTGGAAATATGCATCTGTGCGGTTGTGTCCACTTCCATGATAGTAAAATGAGGTGAAATGAGAAAAGGAGGTCTCCATGTGCTACTCATCTTTGTATATATGTGAATGCAGTCACGTACATACACAGATATGCACATGCATGCATCACACACAGAGTGGTTTCCAAGCAGTTAGTGTTTCCTTGAGTAAACAACATACAAAAGCTAAACATATAGCACATGCATCATAATATCATCCTAGAGTCATAACAAACTAAAGCACCAGAAAGAGCTGCAGACCAGTGCAACTGGATATACTCTTGCTTGAAAACAAGGCTTGGGTACATTGTACAAGAATCTCTTTAGTACCATGTAATCTCAGCAGTTGTTAGCCTGGATCTAGTCTCCACACAAGCCGGCGGCCAGCACCGCCTGTTTCAGGGTAAGTGCAGGAGCTCTGCATTAAGAGAGAGGAGAGACGTTCTATCTTTTCTCAATCCATATTAAACCATACCCTACCCACTGCTCTTCCACAAGCACCTTGATCAACAATAAACATACAGCTCTTGTTAAAATCTGGATATGAAGAGCTTCCCCTGCCACTGAGCTCCATATCCCTGTACGTATTAAGTCACAGTAGAAGTCTTCCTGTTCTGGTGATACAAGACAAGAAAGCTGTGCTCCCCACCCAGATTTTTGTCTCAGCTACATGTGCCAATCTCATTTTTGGAAAATACGGATCACAGTGCTGAACTATCAGTAAGAAACCCTCAAAACCAGCTCTTACAAGTGCTTAGGGTATGTCGCACCAAGGCTGGAAATGGGACTTCTACACTGGTGCCAGGGTGGGGATGGTACACTTCAGAGTACATTTTCAGTGCTGCCTGGAGAAAGCAGCTTTATTGTGCTGGTTTTCCACTGACTGTTTTTCTCCAGAGGCTGTCAGTCAGTCAGGGACCTGCCTTCCATTCCACCCACACATAAAGGAGGCCATGAAGGGGTGTCAGCTCATTGAGCTCCACTTCCTTGATGGGAGAAAAAGGAAGAACATCTTCACTTCTGCCACCTCAGGCTAGGAAAAGAGGGAAGGAATCTGATTTTAATCCTGACTGGGGCACCTCTCTAAGAAAGAAGGGACCAGGAGCAGTGCGAACAGGGAGCTGAAGGGCCAGGGCTGACGAGAGGATAAGGGAGCCAGGGCAGAGTGGTGGACATGATGACTCACTGACTGCTCTCCTGGCTGCATTCTCTGTTCCCTGCCTAGTGGGGAATTTAGGATACACCCTCATCATCACAGGCTTAGTTCCAACTTTGTGGAAATTGGTGGAAGTCCTTCCAGTGGTTGCAGTGTGCCTGGGGTCTGGGGCAATAAACAGCTCTTGCTGAATTTAGCTGGGACTAATTCACCTTTCATCACGACACTTAGAAACCCAGGATGTAAACCACAAAATCCTTAGCCAGCAGCTGCATGCTCCCATTATGTGGCACTGAATGAAGCTTAGAATTTAGAAGGGAGCACAGCTAAACAGGTTTTCTTCATT
Organism: Merops nubicus; assembly: GCF_000691845.1. Lineage (NCBI taxonomy): Eukaryota > Metazoa > Chordata > Aves > Coraciiformes > Meropidae > Merops > Merops nubicus. The sequence goes on along the minus strand of NW_008620141.1, from coordinate 11,064 downwards.
GTGAAACTATGTTTGGTTTCAATTGGTTTTTAAAAAAATAAATAAATACTTTTCTTTTAAAATAAGGGAACCTTTAATATAACCAAAATGAATCCTGTTTTTAAGCAGATCCAGTCTTTTGAGAATGGCTTTGTTTTCACCTGGTATTTGACTGGAGTTTTGTTACTAATGCTGGACATATAGTAGCTAAAGCCAATATAATACTTTCCTGAAATATTACTCAGAACTGCTTAGGCTAATAGTTCCAAAGCCAGAAATCTTTAAAAAGCTAAGGGCACAATCTCAAATGGCCCAGAGCCACATGCCACGAATTCTGACACTGAAACTTTTTTTACTCTAGGCAAGTTCTGTGTTCTTAAACTATTGTGGCAACTCCTACATCAACTTCTGCTATGGCAGCCTTTTCCTAAGCATCGGTCATGGAAATCTGAAAAGTGTAAGAATTCATGAACCTAACACTCATGAGAGGATGCAGTGAACAGATTGAGATCTAAACCTAAGGAAATGTGAGCCCAGGAAGAAATAATCCCTTTGAATGCCAGCAGCATGCAAAGGTAGAAGAACCACTCCAGCTGCACTCTGGGGCCCTCTGTGATTTCCTGGCTCAGAGGATTAAGCAGTTCTCTGCAGAGACTACTTCATCCAGATACTGCTGCCTTGGTCCAGAAGCATGGAGAAGAGCACTTTCGATCAGACAGATGTGGTGTTTCCAGATGTTAAGGCCAGTTAGCAGCCAGGCCCTGCACCCTGACAGTCACAGCACTCGATGGGTACAGGAGTCTCACCTTGGCAGGGCTTGCCTCAGATCTGCTGCACCAGTACCTCAGCAGAGGGCAAGCCCTGCAGCCCCAAACCAGGCTGAAACCCTGACACACCAGAAAAGCTTCATACATGTGCCTGCAGCAATACCTGCTACACCACAGGGCCCTGGATGGCCCAGGCCCGTGATGTTATGATTCAGAATGACAATGGGCCTGCAGTCTTGCCATGTACACAGCACAGCAACATGCAAAGAAGGTCTGGAGAAAGCCACTGGTTTTCTAGAACCAAGGATAAGCAAGATGCTGACTGATTTGGCTTTGCTTTTCACACACAGTTCTATCAAACAGGCCTCTGGCAGCTGCCACATCTTGTCTAGCCTAGGATGTGCCTTCGGAACATTCTCCTTTGTCTGCTAAATTCTGTCTGTTTTCTGTGAGTGAGGCAGGTTTGATGTTTCCATTGTGTTGCATCAATGCCATTAGTTATATTAACTACCCTCCACCCAGAAATGACAATCCAGCGTATCTCCAAATTAGCCTTTTTATTGAAATCAATAAAGGAGAAAACACATGACACTAAACCATTTGGTGGCAGCTCTGTTATAAACTCATTACTGGAAAAACAGCAATTGGACAGACCTTTAACCACTGTCATTGATTCCAGCACAGCAAGAGTGATCTATTGAATTAATCAGCGAAGTACTGCGGTTAGCAGTTCTGTAGCTACCCTGCTTAGGACTCAGCCAGATGTCTAGATAAATTCCCTATGTGCAGGATAGTTGTAGGCAAGGCATAAGTCTCACAAAAGCAAAAATTACACCACCACCGCCACTTCCCAAACAGGCTGGGTTTAAAGGCAATATTCCACATTCCAAAAAAAAAAATAATAAAATGAAAAATTATAATTAAAATATTTTTGTAATCCTAGTGCCTGAAAGGCTGGAAACATGCACTTGGGGTTTAGTAGTCTTTTACCCTTGTGAATGACCTGCCTGTGCCTTTCCCCAACCCCAGGCCTGGCAGTGTTGCAGGACTCAGACCCTCCCACCCTTACGCTTGGGCATTCAGCTGATGCCTCTGCACAACCCACAAGGTCCAGGAAGACAGCACACAGACAGGAAGAACAGGCAGCTTGCAGCACACTGTACAGTCTATGCAGTTCTGCTGAGATGTGCTTTTCAGAATCGAGCAGAACTTTCAAGGGTTATATTCATATAGGTGATTTTTGCAGAACTGACCCTTTCTGACCCTCACTGCCAGCACCATGCCAAGAGCTTCAGCCCCTTGAACATTGCTAATTCTTAACGTTATGTATCTAAGGAAAGATTAACATTGTGTTTTTTTCCTCCAGTGACCCGGCTTTTAAGTTCCATTTGTGTACCTTGGAATTCCTTTTTGATTGAGGTTGCTGACAGAGAAGAGACAGCATCAGTATAATACAATGCTCTGTGTCTCACTCCTGGCCTCATGACAGAATTTAGGCAGTAAAACACTTAAGATTTGTTTCACAAAGAATTAATTGAATTTTTGCAGGTATCCAGTATCTAAGAGCTTTAAGGAGCTACCATCTGATAACAAATTATTCTTGCAGTAGCCTCGTATCAGTTTATCCCTAAATACATATTTACTTGCAGGCATCTGGCATCAAGCTGCTTCTTGAAATTACCAGGATACAGCATGTGATGCCAAATAATTTTTTTAACATTCTTTTGTCCATGGTGCCCCCAGAGAAGCATCTTCTCCTAAGCACCCATGCAGTTAAAAAAAAAAAAAAAAAAAGCAGCAATTCAGACAGAAAGCAAACCCATCATCGAAAGAACAAATGTCTGAGAATAAGGCACATTTTTTGAGGCACATGACACAGATTTTTCTTTTTTCACCCTCAGAAAATCTCTATAACAACCAACACAATTTAGAAGTTAATTTCCAAGTGTTTCCAGCCACATTTACAGCTTACGTGCAGCTGCCTCTCACCAGTGGAGCAGGGTGGGACAGGAGAGCCTGTCTCCCCTCATGCCCTTGGGCAGCCCACAGGCTCACCAGAGGCATTGGGGCTGCTGCTGCCCGAGCCATGAGTTCTGTCGGTCACCAGAGGCAGGCAGGGCCATGGCATGTTTGCCAAAGACTCCATCTCAACAGCAAAGACGCAGGCTCCACCCATTGCTGTACTAAAGCTTATCTAAAATGCTTTTCTGCTTTATGGATTTTTTTAATAAATAGATTTTCTTATACAGATGCTAATTTCTTTTTACAAAATTTTGTGAGGATACTGAAATTCACCCTAGGAGAATTAATTTTATTTACCCAAATGAAAACCAACTCTTTCCTTTGGGAACTGTCTGCAAGTTTCTCCCTAGGATGAAACTCACTATTTTTACATGAAAACATAGTAAAACAGCAAGCAAATGGAGTCAAATGTGAGAACATGTACTTGTGACATTTTCTAGAGATGAAAAGCATTTAAACTTTCTTAAACAGCAATGCATACAACCTTAGAAAACTCCTCTGAATGCCAGAGATACAGAAACTAAAGCAAGACAACTGGACCAGTTTTCCAGGAAGAGTTAATCTATGTCATGGCCTAACAAGGCACGGCCCAGCACCATAATAATACCATTTTTTCCTCCCTGTAAACAAAACAAAAAAAAAAAGGTGTGTCAATAGCCTCTTGGGCAAGACTAGCGGTTTTTCACAGAATTTACTGCCGCACAGCTGAAATTTCTTACCCCTTTGAAACCACACTAAAGTACACCTGTTGCTTTGGCAAGCCAACACCCAAAACCAAAGTTATGGGTATTCATGCAGCCACACAAAATTGCCTCCAAAAAGAGACTAAAGTTATACTGGTAGAATATTGTAACATGCAAACCTAGAAGCAACAGTATGGTGATTTTTTCATTCTTATCTGGAAATGCACATGCAAGAGCCCTGCCATTGAGCACGATGAGCCCGCCGAGCGTCACTGCTGCAGTCCAGGAGAGCCGATAAGCACAGCAGGGCCAAAGACACTAGCAGACCAGTGGAAGGTTGGTAGGAATTTCATTGCCACAAATGCAACACTCAACAGGCTGGCAAGTTGTTTAGAACCTCTTTCTGGATAGATTTCAAAGAATCTCACTCAGAATAGCCACTGTTTATAAGGAGACTTTGTAGACCCATTCTGTGTGACCATCTGAGCTGCCTCAGTTTCTCCACAGTAGAAGACTATGGCAGCAGAAGTCCACCATGAGAACTGCACAAGTTTTCAGTTTTTCAGTACCATTCCTGGAGCCAAACCTTCAGCATTCATTTCAAGAATTCTGTCCAAGGGAAGGAGTGCCAGAGCCTAAGTGCTCCACTAAAAACCGTTCACATATTTTTTCACATAACCTTGTAATGTGAAATCTATACATGGATGACAATAGCTCTGCTACAAATTGAGAGAGACCTGCTCCCCGTTAGCTGCATCACAGCACCCTCATTCCTCACTCCAGGTTAGAAAGCACACCTGCCAGTCACCAGGAGAGCACCTGGGACCACTGTGGGTGAGAACTGCCCCATGCCCTCGCCCTGTGCACTCCCCGTGGCTACAACTGCGTCCTCAGGGACACAAGCTCTGCAGGATCCCACTCCAAAATGCCAAACAAGTGCTGACTTGGTAGTGCCTTAAGTTTCCCTAGTTAAATTAATCTGATTTTTTTCACATGCTTCAGATTGCAAACATTTGTATTTGCAAGGCTGCTGCTTAACATACTGAGTTGCATCTTTCTGCCACGAAAGTTCTCCATATTTTTCCCCTACAAAATTCAAATTTTAATGTAATTTACAAACATAATTTGGATAAAAGGATGAGCTAGAACTTTCAGTACTTTGTAGATAGCAACAGGTTTCTGACTCACACTCTGGTCTTATTATGACTGGAGGGCTTTTCAGCTTACAGTACAAGAAAAGCTTGCTCACAATCCATTCCATACTTCACTGTGACTGAGGTTAGAGGTACTGTAGTTTTCTGGTAGAAGCAGCAACAGGTAGCCTCTTACTCATACGCCCTGTGCTGAGATGATTTTTTTTCTTAGCCATCTGTGTGTTACACTGCTCTGTCTTCAAAATTTCTCCTTTCATATCCCCTGGCATTCAAAACTTTCAATGGGATTATTGTTTCTTCTTGACTCTCTGTCCTGAAATGTTATTAATTTAATAGTTTGATTATGTACATCCCCAGTTCCCAGTGATCACAGCTGAAAGAATTTAGGCCCAATCTACAACAGTCTTTTAAACTGTTGAGTGCTTTGGGATCCTCCAGAATCAGAGCAGATAGACCATAGCTGATAATATCAGCTCCTGAACATCCTTTACTCATGCAAACCTACAAAACATTTTCTTTCTACTTTTTCCTTGAGCTATTCAACTGACCTTGTTGTTGAACACCAGCATTTGGCAGATAGAAGGTCAAATATTTTTTCCAGAGTTTTATTCGCTTCTGAAAGGATGTGACAAACTAGTCATATATTGGTCCAGGATTCCCTTGGATATCAAGGAAGTTTGGAAAAGACTCAGAGGGTTCCCAAGGTTAGCAGCACAGCCACCCGTAGCATACTGTACACCTTGTTGAAAAGTTCCTAAGCTACCCATTTTACTCTAAAATTATATCCAAATTTTCATGTTCCAGGAGAGTGGCTTCTCTGGAGGCAGTTTGAGGGGTGTCATACTTCAGTCCCTCATACTTTCAGTTCAGAGCAAAGGGAACAAAAGGCAAGGAAAGGACCTTGTTAGATGGCTAAGTCCCCCTTATTCCCATCCTATTGAAGAGTCAACTCTGTCCAACTGCAAAGTGAAAGAAAGAAGATACTGCTGCAGAGTGCACAGACTCAAACTCTGATTTAATACTGGAACAAGCTAATACACTTAGCATGGGAAATACATAAATACAGAGCTTAAAATAGCTCATACAGTGCACTGTAATGTGAAACGTGTTCAGATATAAATATGAAAAAAATGTTTTGAAAATACAAATGAGAAGAAACATAGGGATAGTGCATATTCCAAAACTTCTGAATTTTGGTCACTGCATGATTTTTTATCATTGATCGTATATCCAGCAAAATTAGATTTACTGTCCTTGCTTCTTATGAAATTACACAGAGGCTGCTGCTTTATTCCTCTCCAGGACAGTAAAAAGCAATAAAATTCTTGCAGATTTCGACAGCAGGCAATTCAATAAAAGGCTATGTATATTTTATAAGTACAATAAAGACAAGTCTATAGCTGAATCATAAATGGGTTTTTGTTTGGTTGGATTGTTTTCCTCAAGCATCCTTGTTGGAGCCTGTTTTCAACACAGGTTGGTCTTCTCAACACACAGCTTTCCCTTTTTGGGGAGAAACAGAATGCAATTTATATCTTTATAATGTATTATTTAAGATTTGCTCAAGGGATTTTGCAATGTGTGTCTGTTTAAAATTTAAAGGTGTTGTGGAACTCAATACTTTCCTGTTCTTGATTAGTGCTATAAAATTTTATATGTAATTTTTTGTTACATTGTAAAGTGTATCTATCTTATCATTGTGGCATTCCCTTTTTTATGAACAAACAATAAATATTTGATACATACATAATTATTTCCTAGACTTGCATCAATGCTCAGATTTTTTTTTTTTTTAATTCTGGAATAATATAAGATAGTATGGAGATTAATGGATTGGTGTATTTCTGAACAACAGTGCTACTGTGGATTTAGTGACAGTGCCTGTCCACTGAAACACACAATTTTATACAAATGTAAAACACAAACTCCATGACATGCAAATTAAATGCTCTGCATAATTACAGATGGGTAATTTTTTTCTTCTCACTTGAAGAAAGAAATTTTAAAACTGTGAAGATGCTGGACCCAGATTAAGTTGAAAATATACTCCCTATTTCCAGTGTCTAGTACAAGTTCTCCAGAACTGAAAATCAGTCATCAGGTTTATCTGAGCAGGGAGTTTTAGCATTAAAAGCCAAGTTTCCTTGAGAAGGAAACTTTTCTATGCATCTATACAGATACCAGAGGTTGCCCATCTGAGTAGTTTGCTCATTAAAGTCTGACTTGTACATCAAGGTACTGTTTTCATCACATTAGATACAAGCTTTCAGAGTATCTGAACACTACGCGACCGACTGAAATTCATTTTTCCACCATCATAGTATAGCTAAAGCCATTTTTGTGCTTACAGTAAGAACTACAAACAAAGGGTTTTTTTCTGTTTTGTTTACCAATAGAAGGTGATGCAGTATATCTCTGTCTCAAAATCAAAATAAGCATGCTTTGGAAAGACACCTATGTCAGTTCATCAAATGCCAAGGAGGAATTCCCATCCAGTTGACTTAAGAGAACATTATCTTTCTCACTATAATAGAAAAATGTGAAACCCACAACCTTAAAAACAAATTATTTAAATTAATCACAGCATGGAGTATAGAGGAAAAAAAACCACTATTATAAAAAAAAAAAGCATTCTAGGCAGAAAAATTATGTTCTCTAAGCTTCGCATGATCAAGATATGGGAGGGGGGAAAGAAAATAATGAGGGCTATGGACTCATCTCAGATTTCTGTTCCAAATTGTTGATGATTTGAAACCTACTCCTAGATACTACCCATATCAGACCTAGTACACAGAGCTTGGCATGTAAGTGCTAAATCCTTCCTAAAATAACTGCAGCCTTCACCTTTCTGCCAAAGCCTAATGATAAAATTCTCCTTTGGCATTGTCATTTTGCTGTTTCAAGACATGTAATCTGGTGACTGTATATTTCTCTGTGTGACTTTGGTGGTTATGTGTTAGGGGGTTTTATATCAGAAGTGTTAGACCTAATTCCTTTTCTTTTTTCCAAATATTTTTTACCTGTTCAAAGGAGACATACCACTGAAAAAAACAGTGTCACACTAGGCTCACACATTTATTGGCACTTCCCTATGCCG
>NW_008620141.1:0-3316 GCF_000691845.1 Merops nubicus | reverse complement strand
GAATCCAGGCCCAGACCCAGGAATGTGGACCTGGCCAAAATCTCATCCAGGCTTGCTGGGGCTCTGAACAACCTGGTCTAGTTGGAGATGTCTCTGCTTACTGCAGGGGGGCTGGAGTAGATGCCCTATTGAGGTCCCTTCCAACTCAAAGCATTCTATGATTCTATGAACTTGCCTGAAGAAGCAAACAAAACGGAGCAATCAAACCTACACCTTGACAATTGGAAGACTTTTTACAACTTAACCAAATTTTAAAAGCATACCTTTAAAATTTTAAAAGCTTTTCAGCCATTTATCAGTGGAAAAAAAAAAAAAAAAAAAAAAAAGAACCTAGGAGAAGAATGGAGAGTGCTTTGAAATCACTGTCTCAAAACACAGCACCGGGCACTGGAATGCATCACACACAATCTCCCCAGGTCAGGGGCCTCAGAATTTTGTTTTCTTTCCAGGGATGGTTCTTCTGCTGTCCTCCAGGAGAGGGCAGATGGACTGTTGGTGCAGGGACTAGAACTCAATAGCACAGGCCTAGCGACAGCTGTACACCACACGCCATCAAGCACCATTGCAAACTCTTTTATACAAGTTATAAAACTCTTGCAGACAGAAGAGCTTCTGTTTTTTCAACTGTACTAGTGCAAACTCACCTTTCCCAAAGATTCTCCCGCTGGAGATGCCATGGTATACCAAATTCAGGGTGCAGCTGCTTGAGAGACAGCTGTTTCTATTCCCTTTCCAGGCAAAATTTCCTCTGAAGAGCAAAAATTTATGTTCACTATAAGGCTGGTATAGAACTGGAATCAAAGTTCTTAGCCCTTCCCTGTGACCAAGCAGTGGAATGACAGAGCCTTCTGTGGCATCTGGGAAGAAGGGCACCCAGCTTCCCAGAGACCTCTGCCCAGCCCCTGAAAGACTGGTGCCCATGCCAAAGCTTTTGTGTGGCATATAAAAGGTATAGTAAAACATTTTCTTAGCTATAGTATTTTCAGAAGGGGATTTTCAGGCTACAGAAATGCCCCATGTAATGCCCAAGTTCCCACCTTTTGGAACTGCAACTGCCATTGCCACTGCCTAGATCCTCTAGGAGAGGCATCATCTGAGCTAGGGAGGGTTGTGTGGATTTGCAGCAGTTCTGAAGTTACTAATTTTCGCTGGATGAGCTCTTACAATGATTGGTTCAAATTCATTCAGGGTTCTTATAACCTCTTACACACGCACATTTCTGCTACTCATACGTGGATACTGATACAAGTTGATGCTGGCAGCATTACACTGAATTTCTCCTCCTCACCAAATTTATCTTGGTTACCTATATAGTACACCACTGCTTTAAACAACTTGTATTCCGTGTACCTTCAAAAGCCAGACAGAAGAGGAGCAGTTCCAAATAGGAAGAAAGCCATGTCTGAGCAAGAAAAGGAGGAAGAAACAGGGGGAAAAAAGCAAATAAAAATTCCTAAAAATAAAAAATCAGGAAGTACTATATACAAGTCATAAAATAATTTTCTTCAGGGCAGTGATGAAAATGTGGCAACATAGATCCAGTTTGCTAGTTCAATACACCTGCCCTGATATAAATGAAACCTTCTGTGCCTCTGACGAAATGCAATAGTACATGACCCTCCCCTATTCATTTTGGAATTGTACACAAATTGCCTATCTCATCTTGAAAAGAAATGCATCCTGTAAGATGAAGAACTGTCCATAATGACTGACAGCTTGCATCAAAGGACATAGCTTCACAGGAGCACGTGATTTTTCCCTGCCTGGAGTTCAGCCACGGGTCTAAATTCCATTAGTGAAAGACGTAGGGAATAGTGATTTTCAGCACCAGCATTCTCCCTCAGCAGCCTAAAATAACATCAGCACAACGGCCTGCCAGGACATGAAGCCCTAACTCACAACTCACAGAGAGTCCAACTTAGTCCAGCAATCTATGCCAAGCTACTAAACAAACTAAGAGTTTTAAACCAGACTTCCCATCTGGGAAAATTAATTGGGGGTGGGGGTGTCTTATGTATTTTATTGGTTTTAAGAAACACTTATAAAAGATTTGATTCTGCAGTGAGAGAATGTAGTGAGTGTTTCCTGTAAAGAACTAATCGGTTACACAAAAGGATTATTTAAAGTATTTGGCTTTGGAGATCACAAGCATCACACTTCAAAATAATTTCTTTTGTATAGATACGGTGTTTCTATTTCCCAGTGGTAAAAGGAAATGCTTTACATTATTTTTGGACTGTTTAAAAGTAGGCAAAAGCAAACATTCCCAAGTGTTCAACTCAATGTCAAGAGAGGCCAGATGGTGCTGCATGAGAATAAAATAAGGGTCCCTTCATCAGCACGAGCTTCTGGGATGGTGCAGTCAAAGCTCTGGGAATGACATCTGCTGACCTCAGTGGACTCTAGAGACATGTATGACCATCAGGACTCAGCACATGAGCAGCAACCAGGCAACATCCCTGAAGGCTGCTAATGGCAGTACGAGCCAACAGGCAAAGATGCTTTTAAATTAAGTTCATTCTTCTTAAAAAACCAAACCAAAAAAAAACCCACAACCAACCAAACAAAAAAAAAAAAAAAAAAAAAAACACCGAACAACAAACCACAAAGAAATATGAGCTTATGAAGCACCTGCAGGCCCTACATAACTGGTATCCAAGGAATAATCAGTCTGTAAGTTTGGCCAGTTACTTTATCTCTGCAGAAGATCTTTGGTGAGACAACGAGACCAGCTGAGATGCCAAACAGTTTTTCAGCCAGCGTGGTGCTTCCTGCCTTCTCAGTGCATTTAGTAAGCATCAGAGAAAAAAAGCAGCTACCAAGACCAGCCCAAATAAAACCAGCCTGGATGGGAATCTGATATTACTATCAAATGTACAACTTCTGAAAAATACATACAGTATTAGTACTGCATCCACCAAAATGAAGAGAAAGGATGGAGGCCAAAGATGCGCTGTCAAATTTGCAAGCTATGCGCAATCTCTAGAGCTGGACCACTTAACACAACATTTCACTAACTGAAGCTGCATTTTTGCGTAATACATTACAATTCTATTATTCCCTTTTTAATGCTGGTTATAACAGCCTCAGAGCCCGTGTCTGCGCCGCAATTAACCACGGACATGCCAGCAATAGGAAATAAAATTACAGAATTTGGTTTGGTATCCACAAGGGTTTTATATTTTTGTCATGGCTGTAGATCCCAAACTGAAGCTTCACTATTTACAGGTGTCTGGAAACACCACAAAGCGCCAGAAATGGTAATACCTGCGCACGGTCACGGGTTCGAGCCAAACGTTCATGGCCTCGGGCAGCT
>NW_008620140.1:16735-16950 GCF_000691845.1 Merops nubicus | reverse complement strand
CCCCCCCCGCCTTCAATTAGATGATGGTGGAACGACAAACTGCCCACGGCTGGAAAAGTTACAGCTCTCCTGGACTCGAACTGAAGTTAACTGATGGGTGCCTTCTTTTTCCCTTAGTTCTCATGAGGGTCAAGTAAAGAGAGGTGTTAAGTGTCAGCATGAGTACTTAGATCGCACTGAAGTTGGTTTTCCCTGGTGTCTGCTGCTTATTTTTG
>NW_008620140.1:0-16502 GCF_000691845.1 Merops nubicus | reverse complement strand
TGGCATTGTTCTACTTGCATTCTTTTCTGTTTTGCTTTAGATTTCTTCGGTGTTACTTAGTTTAAGTCATAGCCTCGAAGACCCAGACAATAAAGTTGTACCGGAGTGTAATTTCTTTAGTAGTATACCAGTTACATGTTTGTGGTGGGGCAATCTCTTCTGTGTAAATTAGTATTGTTGTGCAAATAAAGACACACTTTCTCTCTGGGAATCTAATTGCCCTATTACTGTCTCTGACTTTGCTGCTTTTGTCCTTTTGTTATTCTAAGGAAAAAAAGTGGTGTACCAGAAAGATAGGATTTGAGGCAGTTTTTTATACCTATGTATATAGATAATAGAAAGTGAAGACATTGCATGTATAATAAGCATTTAAAAATAAATCTAAAGTATATCCTACGGCATGTGCAGACTTGACAGAGCTGAGGGTAAAGCTTCATTACAGTATTTCATGAGTTATGTTTCGGATTTAGCACTAGTATTTCTGTGGTGTTTCATAGCACGTGTGCTGGAGGAGCGTGTTCAAAGCAGTTTTAGATCTCTGTTCATTTCTGAAGTGGTCTAGGAGTGTTTCTTGTCTAGTTTGAAAAGTGCTTTCACCAACACCTGAGGCTTGAAAATTGACAAAAGAAAAAATGCTCCAGATAGCATTCTTATATTAAGTACATTAATGACAAAGATCTACATGAAATTAATATCTGCATATATATTTTCTCTATTTTTGTTGGGCTTCTGAAGTTAAGGTCAGAATGTGCATGGTAGCAACTTTAAAAAATGTCTGCACTTTCATCTCCATTTTTCATGGTCCTGATTAATAATATTCTTATGAACTAGTGGTCCTTTTCAGGAGGAGGTTTTTCCTTCTTCATATTACTGAGAACATTTTTCCAAGTTACTAAAATTCTTACTATATTTTTTTTGTGTTTTCTACTGCACCTGAAGCTTTCTGTGTATAAAGAGTGTTATCTGGACCTCCACCTCCTTTGAACTTTGTCTATTTAGTTTTCTATTTGTTTGATCCTCAAATGGCGTAGTAAACACAGTGTTATGATGTAAAGCTCACTTGTCATGAAAATGGCAGCGGAGGGGAGCTTATGCCTTATTTGCAAGCTAAAATGAGGAAGGATGAATAAGGGGAAGAAGTAAGGCTCACTTAAACACAGCCTCGGTAGTTTGCAAAAGTAACAGAATACGAAGACTAGTATTGAAAACTGTTTGGTTTTTGACACATGTGAAACCTTTCCCTTCTTAGGCGTAAGCATTTCCCCGTTGGGCTCCACTTTAGGTAGAGAATATTTCCTGCATATCACTGCAGTTTTTGAGCACTGAGGTGGATCATTTAGACACTTTTTGGGAAAAAAAATTAAAATTTTGTTCTTATGGAAACAATACCTTTTTTGTATCTTCACTGGTATTTTACCATAAGTAGCTTGTGTTTAAAACAACCTCCCTTCCTTCTCTTCCTCCCCGTTTAAGTAAATACAAGAGGTGTTGATAACATGGCAGATTCCTTTCCTTCTGCCTATCCCTCATTATGGCTTTTTTTTCTCCCCCCCCCCAGAATCTAGTGTGAAGGTGGTGTTCAACAACTGTGGTTAATACCTGTAATAAAGATCAGGGTATGGAAACTTGATCTGTAACTAGTTAGTACTGTCCTGAGTCAGTTATCTGTACCTGAAACGTACAGTAGAATCTACATATGTAGCAAACATGGACTTGATCTTGGGCATTGCCTGCTGTGACCGTGGCTATGGGGTTAAAAGAACTTCAGACTGCAGCTTTCTGCCCTCCTCTTTTCCTGAAGACTATTGCCTTCAGCAGCAGAGCCGTCAGAAAGGATCATATGTCTGTGCTGTAGCCACTTCCTTGAAAAGTCTGGTGGCATGGGTTAGGTTAACTTGTGTGAACTCTGACTTGTGATGTTGCTCTTTGACTGTAGCACATTCAGTCCCCAGCTGCTAGCCAGTCATTTCTTGGTGTCAGTTTTAGTTTTTCAGGAGAGGGTAGGCTGCAAGTTAGAACGGTTGAGAAGTTGCTTTATAAGAAACTGAAACAGCTATGCAGTGGGAATAACAATTTCTACCAGAATATTTGTAAGGGGTTGAAGGTGGGAAGGTATCAGGACTGTCATCCTAAAGTAAACATGTCTCTGCATCTGAAAAGCCTTACCCACGTGTCTGCTTCTGGTGTAAGCACACCACTGGTTCTGCCAGCTCTGCCGGGGTGTGTGCAGACAGCTAGACAGGTGGCTGGAGCAGTGTCCAGAGGTTTCTGTCTCTGGCCTGAGTGTCTGGATAAGCAATTAAGGTGTGGCATTTCTGACGGCTGTGTTTTGTAGTTTAAAACTGCAAATTCCCTTCCAGAAGGTTTTGAAGTTACAGTGAATACATGCTTGAATATGCAAAGGCAGAATCAGCTGTTAGTGTGTTTGGCTTCTCTTATGTGAATTGAATAACTCATTTGCGTTAGTTGAATATTTGACTCTTCTCTTTTTTTTTTTTTTTTTTTTTTTGGTTGTGGTTTCATGTAAACTTGTTGATTGATTATATCATTTGTTGATGAAATGACAGGAGTTAAATTTGATAAGTGTTAATTCAGAATGTCCTGTGGGGTTGTACAATAAAAAATAATTGTTTCTAAGTGTTGTAAGTTATTTGTTTTAATTATGATGACCTGCTGCCATTATTAATCAGTTCTTCATTAATCAGTTAATTTTATTATGGTTAGCAGATTAAGCAAATACTAGCAATCACTGACAGTATCATTTCAGTTTTCTGTGGTGGTGTAATAGAACTCCTTTAGCCTTTTTAGTAGTTTTTACTCCTTTACTGTTTAGTAGTGTATCATAATTTCACAGTGTATCTTTTCAAAGCCACCTGTGAATCATTACTTCAGTTGGAGATACGTAGGGAGAAGTAAACTGTAATTATTTTTCTGTGAAGGCAAAGTTACAGTCTGCTTTGCAGTGTGTGTGTGTGTGGCTGTTGTGTGGGGCCACATTTCCTTTTCATCAGACTCAAGTGATGCAGTTTTCTTACTTTCCACTACCTATCCACAGCAGGGGATCTGGCCAAAATGTCCTGGCTGAAGTTCAGTTTACATTGACTAAGTCATGGGAAGGCAGAAGTTATGTTGGATGGTGAAGGGAAACAGCCAGAAGAATCATAAATACTTACTGCTCCATCTGTTCTTAGACTCGGGGTGTGCCCCATGTCAAAGCAGTCTGTAGTCTCTGGATCTTTTTGGGTGTCCAGCTGGTCTTGAATTCCAAGTAGTGTGGGTGGTTTATACTTGCTGTGTTTTTAATTTGGGATCTACTAATATTGCATGCTTTCTTCATACGGAGGAAATCCATGCATTTTTTGCTTTTGAGTTTATAGCAGATTAGTAACAAAATATGTGTAATGTGCTTGAATGCACATGGCACTGAGTCCTGAAATACTGAACTGATGGACACCCTATTGTACAGTGACTTAGGTACATCTACTAAACTTTCTAAGTACACAGAAAGTGATAGCACAGAAACTTCTATGCTTAGGGAATATCCCTTCAAATTCTTTGTAATCTAGATACTCACTATCCTAAATCATTTGTTCTAGAAATAGCTGAGCAGAGATCCTAAGTCTGTCTGTTCAGCTTCAGCGCTTGGTTTTGTGGCCATTCTTGTATTTGCACCTAGCTAAAGTTACCTTGACAATGACCGACTGTTTTCCGCTTTGTTTCAACTCTTCAACTATGGTGTGTCCAAAAGAGGTGGTGAAGTTTTCTGAGACCACAGGAAGAACTGTGTGATTCACCACAGCCCATTAAATCCCCACTAGTTCCATTTGGGGCTATTCACAAAAGAGATTTGGTGATGCTGATGTAAATATACCTAAGAAGTGATAAGGGATTACAGTTCTAGAAGAGAGATGTCTTATTTGAAGTCATGTGAATCACACTACTCCTGTGAGTGTTTTGGGAAAATTTTAAGGTTGGACACTTGAGAAACAATTAGTAAGTAATGCATTTGAGAATCAGAGCCAGCAGCTTTATCATTTAGGACAATGGGATGGAATTTTTTTTTTTTTTTTTTTTATTAACATCCTTATAATCTGTTAGAAGCATTTGCGTTTTGTGTTTTTTTGTTGGGTTTTTTTTTTTTTTTTTTTTAATAGTCCAATCAAATGGTTCATCACTGGCTTTGTCAGGGAATTGGCCTCATTTTGCCTGTTTCATTAAAGGGACCAGAATTTGTCCACACTAATAACAATGTTATCTGCATGGAGCCTGGTCACTGTTGCTCCTGTTGTCTGTGCAGGTTTCTACTTTGACTGAATGAGACTTTCCTGAGAGCCTAGAGGAATTTATCTAGCTCATACTGATTTTTATTGAGAACAGGGTGCTTAATTTGTGATTTTTTCATACAATCTCAGTCTTAGTAAATACAAACTAAGCTAGTTTTGCAGCTTGTTAGAACATAAGCTTTTTAGCAATTCTCTTTTGCTTGGGAGGGCCATGGATAATGTGTTCTGATTTATGGCAGTGGCAGTTTTTTTAATTTTGTGGATTAGTATTACCAGAGAAAATTGCTTTGTCTCTTCATGTCCATGGCTATCTTTGGACAGGATTTATTACTTACATTCAGGTAATATTTTCAAATAGTTTATGTTCCACTGATATTGATCTTATAAATTGCTTTTTTTTTTATAGAAGTATGTTCTTTGACATATAAAAATCTCTGAATACAAATCTATTTAAGACAATTCACAGTTTTGTAAGGTTGAATGAGTTTATCTACTCCTAAAGAAAGAGAATTAATATACTGGATCTGGTAGAAGGGGTGCAACATTCCCCTCTGGTAGGTGGTTTGGGGTACTGTATACTGAGGAATTTTACAGTTGATTGCATTGTAGTTCTGTATAAACTTTGCTGGATAGTGGTGGTGGTGCTGAGTTCTGCCTTTGCTTATAATGTGCAGAGAGAGTTGTGAGAGCATCAGTCTTATGTTTTGCAATGTAATGATTGAGACATATAAAAACTGTTACATGGAAACATCTGTTGTCCTTCATTCAGCCAAACTCTAGGCCTCTGAAGGAAGCTATGGCATGGTATATGCAGCTGTGAACGTTTGATAACTTGAGTCCTTTTGTGGTAATGTGGTGAAGTTGTAGGGGACTGTGTCGTGACTGTCTTGTTTTGATGCAAGCAGAGAAGCTTCATGGACATCTTCCTGTTTTGCCTTTCAAAGAAATAGGATCTCAAGGTAGCTTATTTCAGGTGAGGATATTTTATTTTAAATGAGTTAAACGTTATAATTTGTTGCCTTAATCAGAAGAGAGTAGTAGCTATTAAAACATAACGAAAGGACATTTATACGTAAAAACTATTAAGCTGTTTTTGATCCACCAGAATGATTAGCTAATAGGGTGTAAATATGTGTAAATAGTCTTGATGTAGTATCACTTTATCTTACATGTGGGTTCTCTAAGTGAAGGTTCTTGCTCACAACAGGAGAAAGTCGATCAGTTCTGTAAGCTTTGAATTCCCTGTTTGCTAGCAATGAGCACCAGTCCACCTTTTCTCCGACATCTTGCAGGTGGGCTTCCTTTCTGCTTTGCTGGAAACCTTGCTAGTGTACTTTTTTTTCTCCTTGAGCATCTGTTTCCTATCTTGACTGGAAGCCAATGTGTTTGTACTGTTACAGTATGCCTTTGTGTAAGCAGTGTCATAAGAGGGTTACACCACTGACTTGTTAGAAAGTAATGACTGCTAGCTATGGGTAGTGACAACCCAGATGTGGAAGGTGGGATACTTTTCTGTGATAAATGTTGTAAGGAGGGAGGCTGGAACTAAGGCTGAGTTGTCTTAGACCTTGTAATGTACCGTTACATTGTAATGGCCTTGTACAAAATTAGAATGCTTTTTAATAAGACTAATTTTTCATTGTATTTACTTTATTATTATGGGCCAAGTAAACATGAGCAGGTAACCATACAATGAAACTACACCCAGAGCAAACAAAGGGAACAGGCTAAGCCTATCTAATGGTCAGCTACTGCTGAAAGTGATGATCCTGTGTGCTTCCTTCTCCTGGAACTGGGACTCATCTGTCCTTTGAGAAAGTTGGTTCAATAACCTGAATCATTAGACGATTTGGTGTCTGTTTATTTTAATTTTTATTTTTAATACCGTTACTTTTCTGCTGGCTTAACTAAACAGATAACAAGATCACTGTGTGATCAGACACCTGAAAATGGTACTGTTTGGATTGGGTAACACCAAAAACCATGACTGATTGTTGGCAGCAACTGAGCATCAGTGTTATTAGAGTATGGCATCTGCATCACTGCTTACAATACTCTCGTGTTAGTAAACAAAAAGTTTCTAATATTAGACATAGATAAAAGTTTTCAGAAAACTGAAGAATGTTTCAAAGTTGTAGCCTGCATCAATTAGTCCCAATAAGAAAAGAGGAATAAAAATACTGTAATAGTTGTTTTTCCAGCCTGTAAAAGCTTGTTGTTTGTTCTCGGGCCACTTACTGTTTTGTAAGCTGTTTGATCTGCACTATTTTGGTTTGTGACATTGAATTTAAGTGAATTATAACTCTTCTGTTCAAAGTGGTGGTCTTTTTTGTTGTCTGTTTTATTTGATATTATCATTGCATACAGAGATAACCAGAGAGGTCTTACATGAATATCTAACTTTAAAACAAGAAGTTTGCAAATAGTCTTAACAGTTCTTTTCATAGTTGTTTTGCTGCATTACCACGAATTTTATAAGTATGAATTTCAGTGCAGTCATATTTGTTTAGGGACAAATTTTTGAACGTGCACTTAGGTTACAGAGGTGCCCAGGTATCTTCTGTGCCTGTGGTGCTGCTGTGCTTGTCCCCATGCGACACATCCGATGGTAGCAAGCCAGTTGAACTACCCTTGTCTCTGGTGGATGTTTCTGGTGGATGTTTACCAGTTGCTTCTTCTGTGAGTAACATGCAAACATCGAGAAACTGAAGGAACAATCATCATCCATATCCTTCTAGTGGGCTTTTAGAAGGATGTTCAAACTAAAGTGCAAGATTAAGGATCATTTAAGCATTTTCTGCTTGCATGTGTGTGTGTGCATGTAATGATTGCTGGTAGATTTTCATACAATTTTTTCAATGCCCCAAATGTCACATAGAAATTCTGTTTTTGTTTTTGTTTTGTTTTGTTTTTGTTATTAGAACTATTCTGCTAATTGAAAAGGAGACAGAAAATAGATGTCCACGCCTACAGACCCTGGCGCCATGCCTCATCCTGGTCCTTCCCCTGGACCAGGACCTTCACCTGGACCGATTCTAGGACCTAGCCCAGGACCAGGGCCGTCTCCTGGCTCCGTGCACAGCATGATGGGGCCAAGTCCTGGTCCACCCAGTGTCCCACACCCAATGCCGACAATGGGGCCTACTGATTATCCACAGGAAGGCATGCACCAAATGCATAAGGTAATAGTTTATTATAAGTGAACTTTTTTCCCTAAATTTCTCTCCACTGGTTAAAAAGATTACTTACACTAGATTTGGACCTGCCTAACTGCTAATACACATCATGTATCACCTGTAGAAGTGCAGCTACGCTCCTCCTTCTCTATTTTTTTACTAAAGAGGATGTGTATATCAGATTAAACACAGTTTCCTTGGTTTTAGTAGACTGAACTATAGTTAGTTCTGTACAAGTCTTTGTTGGTGAACTATACTTTTCAGTAAGATTGACATTGTTAGGGAAAAAAATCTATTACAGTGTTAGAAACTTATTATAGATCATTCTGTACACCTTTTTTTTTCCTTCATTTTTCTTGTCTGTTTGGACGTATATTGTTTTTCTGGGATTGTTTTTAGTCTTGCAAGTTGGCTGATATTTTCTTTATTAATATTTTAACTTATTAATTTTTATTAATAATTTTTAACTCTTAAGGGGTTTGTGCTTCCAAAGTTGTTTACTCTTCCATTTTGATCAGAAACCTAGTTTCCCAGTTATTCTATAAAGGCTTCATCTTACTAAAGAAATTTAAAACTATGTAATGTATGACATCTGAGTAACTTCAGGGGTTGTTGTCATATATTTGTGCGCTTAGAGTATTATTATTGTTTTTTGCCTTGACAAAATATTTTCCTGGGTGAAATTTCCTTTGTGAGAACAGTCTTTTTATGTATTGGCATTTTTATTTGGTTGTGTACCAGCTATTTAGGATTTAGGATAATTCCAATTTCACTGGTGTTCTACTCTCAGCTTACAGAGCCAAGAGATTGAAAAAATCTTGGTAACTAGTGTTGTTTGCCCTTAAAATTGTCATAGGAAAAAAAAAAAAACCAAATTTACAGTAGAAGTTCCGTTTCAAAGCAATATAAACACATTTTCATTCTTCTCAGGAGTTGGCAAATTGCTTGTGTTGCCATTTTCACTTATGAATGAGTTTCATTCATTAAAAGAGTGTCCAGAGAATCGGGACAGGACACTACCATCTTTTATGTGAAGAACCAAATCATTAAAATTTCTAATAGCACAAAGACAACTCAAGTGAAGAAGGCCATGAGCAAGCTGCCTGTTTGTACTGAATTGTTTCAATTTCCACGAGGTCAGCACACTAGATAACTAGAACTTCCTATTTCCATCCTGGAGCGTGTAATGTAGCGATTCGCCAGATGAGACATTGGCAATTGACATTTCCTTGGGTGTGGGGTCAGTTACAGCCCAAACTTCCAGTCCTCTCCTAAATGCCCCAAACTTAATAGGCAGCCAGGATTTTTACATACTTCCACTCTCTCATTTCTTTCTGTTTTTAAGAGGTTCTGTACCTGCAGAAGAGAGGGTAGTACCAGGAATTTTCCACTAGAGTGGTTGAATACTCTAGTCTAGTCTGCAAATATTACTTCAGCATTGTTCCATGTCATTAAAAAACTGATCAGCCACCTGCAGTTTGACCAAGTGAACATTTTCTTTCAGCTTAGTGTTAGGTAAAGCAGTTTGACTTTCAAGTCAGTGTTTTTTTTTCCTAATGAAATGCAGTAACAGTCAAAGAAGCATACCTGGTTACACAGTTGCATGTGGGGTATGCATCCCATATATGGAGTGGGATGTGGTTCTTAGTTTTAGAATTCACAAACTAATTAGTGAAACAACTTCATTCTGCAGTAGAAGTTTGAGTAGCTTACAAAGAATAATATAATGCATAAAATTTTTTAAAAGGCCAAAATATCCAACAACAGAGAAAACAGGTTGATACAAATTGATATTAATAAATCATAATCCTTAAATTATATTTACTTAACATAGTCTTTAATTTTCAGGTTAACTATTATATTCATTTAGTAATGAGAAAACTCTACCATGGGAAAATTTACTGTTGATTTGTGTAACGCAGTTTAGACGGAAACAATACATTAGCTGTTTTTCTTGCTACTTTCTTAATTAATCTTTAGGCTATCAATCAAATTGCCAGGGAAATACTTAACAGTTCAAAATTTTACTGAAGTATATCTTGAATGCAAGACAGCTACATTTATGGAGAAATACTTAGAAGTCTGTTGGGGGGGACTGCTAAATAGATAAAGCCTCAAAAGAGTCTCATGAGGTGAAAATATGTGGAAGCTGAGAATATGTTAAAAGAAAGCATTCCATATGGTTGTCCTAACCTTACTTTTCCTTTGCATCTGCATATCGGCTCCTCCAGAGGTAGAATGTAGAGTTAGATCATTTTAGTGTGAGCTGATACAGCTTTCTTTATGCTCTTGTGTACCAGCTGGGCCACATGATTTTAACTGCTTAGCTCTTAGTTAAGACAGCAGTATATCTTACTTGAAATGCATGGTTCTTACCTAAGGGATGGGAAGAGTATTGTGAGCTTTTGATTTATTTTTTCTTCCGCTTAATTGTAACCTGATGCGTAATCACTTCTTTTGTGAATTTATGATGGGGTGTACTCTAAACAATAATTGGTTGTGGAAGAAGTCTTATGAAGTCTGGGCAGTATTACTGGGTTTGGTAACTGAGAGAAAAAATGACAGAAAAAATTATTTTCCTATGAAAATGGTATTTTTTACGAAATATATTTGTTCACTCAGATGTTCCCTTAAAACAGAAGGCAAACAGTTTTCCATTTCAGATATTGTTGGCCAACAGATCCATGCACATTAGACATTCTGAGAATCTTCAAATTATGTCATGGTCCTGGAAGTAATGTCTTTTTATTCAGGAGGCATGTTCCCTGCATTATTTTTGTTGTATGTGTTGACATTAGTGAAAAAAGAAAGTATTTCTATCAGCCTTGGAAAGTCAGCAGAGGCCTAGAATAAAATGATGTTTCAGTGGTTTCTAGAAGATGAGCAGAATTGGTGTCCAAGTCTCTACTGCAAGGACAACCACAGTCAGTCTTGTTGTCTATCAGGGATGCGTTCAGTTACACTAGACAGTTGTGTGACAACACAATGTTGTTTGGTCTGTATAATTTTTGCCAGTATAGAGCAATTTTTATTGGCCTAGACCAATTTTTAATGACCTAGAAGTCTAGTTTGATACTTGATCTTAGTTTCTGATTTCAAAGCTGCTGTTTTGTTTGCTTGTATTTTTTTTGAGAAAGGAAAAGAAACAAACAACAACAAAAAACCACCATAATCTTGACAGTTTACCTGGAAATAGGTCAAAATATGATGCAATGCTGTCTGTGAGAAGACCTTAGTTAATAAATTCAGAGTAACAGCAGTGTAGCCAAAGTGTTCCTTATGCTTTAGGCATTGTGTAAAATATGTATGTCTGCCAAGTCTGTAGGTATGGGCTTAGAGACAGTCAAAGTTCACCCCTCATAATGTTTTCTGGAAGCATTGTTTAGATATCTGGATTGTTCTGAACTTGTTCTTATGGGGACCAATGAAAATAGTAATGTGTACTCAAAATTGAATATGTCTCAACTTCCTGTTTCTCTTCTGTCATATTAAAAGAATAATTAAAAAAGACTGTCGCAGTGTGGTAGTAGTGCTTTATTAGTAGTATAGGTTACATTCCTCATGCCATCAATGTCATTGTGGAAGATACCTGTAGTAATTTTTACAAGAGTGAAGAATTTACAGAAATTGAATTGTATGTAGGATCCTTTCTGTAAGTTTTAACCTGTTACATAGATTTAAAATTATAATTTAACCCTAACTACACAGTGATTTAAAGAAGTTATGAAAAATAACTGGTTTTCAGTGCTTGTAGTCCTCTGCTATATTGTCTTCCCTATGTTATAGGATTTTCCCATGGACAGCAGAAGTATTTTTAGATTAAAAACGTTCTTGGAAATAAAAAACTCTTTGCATAAATTAGCACTCCTGTAGTCATTAAAAATAATTTTGTCTTCAAAGAAGTTTATGCCATCTTCATCTTTCATAGCTTTGGTAGTAAAAAACTTACTAGTGGATTCTACTTTCCTAGTCTGTTTCTGATGAATTCCACTTTCAGTTTTTCCACAGCATAGTTTCTCCAAACACACAGAAGTGGAACTCTCTTGTAGATCACTACAGGTTTTGGTATTTTTGGTAAATGCTTATCTTGCAAAAAACTGTTCTTTTTGATCAGTTCTTTTCCACAGAAGCATTCCTTCAACTAATGTTTTTTTATATGTCACATCTTTACCTTTCTGTTCCCACAGATTTTTAAAAAGTTCTCTATTTGAAGGGCTGTGTATTTGTTTTCCTCTTCACTGCTGCTCTTTGTTAATGCCAGTTTCTTTCTCCACCCTCTATATCCTGGTACTCATGCCCTGGATGTGCATGCTGTGTCCCATCTTTGTCCAGTCAGAGCTGTCTGCATTCACAGAGGCTTCATGGTTGCCACCCATCCCTGCAGTCACAGAAGTGTATCTCTGTTCTGGAAATCGGATCAGATTTCCTGCAGTGTCCTCCCCATCTTGGCAGCCCTCAAGTTTTAGTCTGTGGCACATACCATGATAAAACAGGAATGGATCCAGTTTTAGAGGTGTTTTGGTTTCTGTAGTACTCAGCTCCTGCAGGTGGAACGTGAGCTGAGCATTCTCTGCTGCATGAGTTATCTTTGTAAGTAGGAGTGAAGGGAGAAGGAGGGATCTTCATGCCTCAGAAAAAGGCGTTGGGATTTACTTGGTTATCGTAGTGGAACTATTTTTAATGTGTCAGTCATCTGTCTCTACATTTCTACTCCATATTCCAAGTTCTTGTAATCAAAAATAGCTTCCTAAGTAATGGGCATTTTTCTGATCCAAGTTCTTTTCACAAATATTTTTCTACTGTCATGACAACTAAACAAATCAATGAAACATAAAAAAATCTGTTTTAATTCTCCGTTTCTGTAACATTTATCCTTTTAACCCGTAGTTTCTGATAAGGAAAAATGATAGTGAAATCGTTCAAAAACCCTGAAAAACAACAACAAACACTGTAAGTTTAAAGATACTTTCAAGGAAATCTGATTATTGCAATGGAAAATGGAACACTCATATGAAGGGTTTACAAATTAAAATTCAGAACTATTTTTTTCATTTGTGGGAAGGATGACCTATGTTTATGTATGCTTAAATTGATTCATGTGCAGCAAATTGCTCAAAAAGAAGAAATGTTACAGTCTTTTTTTTCTGTGACTTGATGTAGTTTCTTGCACAGTCTTTGTCAACTGTCTGTATTTTCCACTGCAATAAGTCTTCTTAAGTCTCTTCCTAAAAATCATTCTCAGTAAATAGTTGTGAATTTAAATAAAAGAGTTTGCAGGGGAACTGCAGTAAAAAAATTGTAGAGGAAATATTTACAGTAGGATTTGCAAGAACAGTATTTAGCATGCACACATGTGTTACAGAGAAGGACAGAGCTGTGTATTTCCACAGATAGAACAGAAGTAAGTGATGCCAGCCTGTTCCTTCCTAATGCAAAGCCTTGCAGAGCTCTGTTAGAAGTTAAAGAGTGTGATTATCTTCGCTAGTTAGGGACCTGTAGTAATTATTCCTTTCAGGTGAAAATTCTTCGTTTTCTTAATGTATCTTCCTTCTGATGTTACTTTTCCCCTGTTTTCATGTTCACAGTTGTTCAGTTTGTGTCGTGGAGCCTTTCCCGGTTCCCTGCATGCCTTCCGCATGTTTTTCTGACCCGAGGATTTCTTCTCTTCACTCTCTGAAGAAGGCATTTAGGCCTGTTTTTCATTTCAAGTACCATGAGAACTGTATTTTGAGTAATGAATGAGGTGACAGGAACTGTAGAGAGCACAAATATTGAGTAGAACTGTCTTCCCTCCCTTGACTGCCTGTCCCTGTCTTTACCTGCAAAGATGAAGCTATCTCCTGCAATATCATTTTTGGTTTTGAAGAGAAATTTTTTTGGGACATTCTAGTAGAGTAGTGTCTGAAAGGTCAAAGTTTGGGCTAAAAATAACTACAGCCAAGCCACAGGCTGTACTTTCATAGTTGGTGTGTGTTACACTGCTTTGTAACATGAGGCCAGTTCAGTTCGTGTGTTTGTATTTGGACAGTTTGCTTCTTTGGCATTGCCAAACAGTTCCTAAGGATTAAAAAAAGCAGAAAAATAAATAGAGGTGAGAAGCGTTCTGATTGTGCTCTGTTCTTTCCCAAATGTCCGATTCCAGGGGTGAAGGTTCTCACTGTATTTATTTTGAATGACTGCTAACAGAAATTTGTATTCTTTATGTATTTGTTTAGATTTTAAGTTAAAGTCCTTTGGACTTTTATAGTGGATTAATACACTGTCTCTGCATAAATGCTTATTTTGTTTTCACAGTCTATTGATGGCTTGCACGAAAAAGGAATGGTTGAAGAAGTTCACTGTGGCTCCATGAAGACTATGCGACCTCCTCACCCTGGAATGGGCCCACCTCAGAGTCCAATGGACCAGCATAGCCAAGGTTTATACGTACTATACATGGTGCATGATTTTGGGGGCCTTTTGTTCCACAAAGAGTCAGTAGTTCCATGTAACAGATATTCAGTTAGTTTCTTTCAGCTTTGATTGGAAAGGCTGAATGGATACCACAAGGCAAGGTGAATCCCCTTGCTTTCTGGAGTGTCCATCAGTCATGTATTGGAAAAAAGCTAAGGTTCAAGGCTGTGGCTGTGGGAAAGCAATTGGACTGAGTTTATTACAGATTTCTGTTCAGATCTCTAAAAAAAACCCACCTAGTTCTTAACTATCATATGTGACTATTGTAAAGTCATTCAACTGTGATTTATTTTAATGCTGTTGTGAAGGAATGATAAGAGAAGAACCCAAGCAAACCTGCAGGATCCCTCTTTAATATCTATAGTGTTTGGATCAAGGGCTAATCAAAGTTCTTTCCAAATTTTTTTTATGCCACAGAATAGAAGCTCTTTTTACCACATTGCTATGTGTCTTCTTTGTATCTTTTAGTTTGCAACATAAGAGGACATGCATTCTATAAGCAGCTCAGTATGTTTGAATTTTAACTGCTAGCACCTACAGGTATTAACTAGTTTGGTGGGTTAAGGATTTGTTTATTGCAGAATTACTTTTATTCTTATATTCAGCAACATCTGAAGAATCCCAGCTGAAATCAGGGTCCTGGTTTGACACACTCTGTATAAATCCATTAAGAGATAGTCCCTGTTTGATGTATTCATGTTTGTTACCTGGGATAAGAGAAATGCTGGAAGGAGAAAACAGGTGCAGATCAGCAAAATGACTCAGCCTGAACTTTTTTTGTGACTTTTCAGTGGACTGTGATTGAAACCCTAGTAATTTGTCAGCTCAATCCGTGTCTGGGACCTTGAACATTAGAAAGTACTGTTTTTCCATGACAGCATTCAATATCAGTTAAGTATAATAGAATTGACTTTGCTGGGACAAATTCTCTATCAGTTAAAATCTTTCCGGTGATTTCAATGAGATGCAAGCATGATCCTCCAGGAGAAAAATTTTATCTGACTTTGCATTTGGAGACACTCTTTTCCTTGTAATGAGTTTGTTCTTTAAAATGAACAGAACATTTACTGTGGAGATAAAGATGGTTCCAGTTCAAACTTTATGTACTCTTAATGTACAAGAGTGTAAGTTGCAAATGCTTCAAATACTTCTTTCCTGTGCTAGCTGAGATCAGATTAGCAGGTTGTGTTGCTCTACAGAAAGGTGATTGTATTAGTAGCAGCTGTGGCAGGCTCAAGACTGCAGATCCGTGCTCT
This sequence comes from Merops nubicus, assembly GCF_000691845.1. Taxonomy (NCBI): domain Eukaryota; kingdom Metazoa; phylum Chordata; class Aves; order Coraciiformes; family Meropidae; genus Merops; species Merops nubicus. The sequence continues at coordinate 1,334 of NW_008620140.1, read as the reverse complement.
CTTTTTCATGGGTGTTGGCAAGTCTTTCAAGATAAACAGAGAATACTGGAGTTCTAATGTAAACAAACTTTTAAAAGAAATTATTAAAAAAAACCCCACATTGTAATATATAAATTACTCTTGACACTATGGGGAGTTTTTTAGCTTTCTTTGTTTCTGTGTCTCTTCTTTTTTTTTTTTTTTTCTCTTCACAAAAAATTGTGATGGCACTTAAGGCCATTGTGATACATGTTTGGGAATGCTAACTTTGCAGTTTCTTCCTATGACTGTGCATATCCAAGATAGAAAATGAGTTTTCTTAGTAGACTTTCAACCTATTGGATACTTTCAGTCTGATTTACCATGGGATTAGTGTCCTGTAAGACAGCTACGTTTCTAGAAGTTGTGTGGTAATAGGCAGTGTTGCCAAAGAGTGAGCTTATCTGTGTCCATACTCAGGGGAGAGGACAGTACAAGTTCTATGAGAATCAATAGGAAGATGCATGATGAATATTCTAATCCTGCCAGAATCATCAGATGCATTTGGTGCGTTGTTAGAAACCAAGACTTATTATGAGGTTCGCTTCCTTGTAGATTCTTGAATGTCTGGTAGTTGAGTTTATGCTGCAGTTGTCTATGATTTTTAATGATATGCATGTCAAATAGAAATTGTAGTTCAATAATTCTATTTTTTTTCATGGCTCAATGTTTGTAGACCTCAAATTGAAGCAGGTAAATGTATGCACTAATTAATGTTACTTTTTCAGACATTTTGGTAGAGAGTCGCTGAAGAAGTTCAAAACACCAGAGAATAAATGATCCTAAACTTCTGCCATCAGTTTGAAAGCATAAGCTTTCAAATGTCCATGTTTCAGTTAGTGTCAATTGGTATAGTAATGGTTCTAGGTAAAATGAAAGAATGTTATCTGTCTTTCAGTTCCATGTGACCTTGTTTATAATTCAGGCCACTGAGAATAGTTTTTATGGAAAAATCGTAGGATCATAATATGGATTGGGTTGGAAGGGACCTCTAAAGGTCACCTAGTCCAACTCTTCTGTAATAAGCAGGGACACAGTCAGCTAGATCAGGTTGCTCAGAGCTCTGTCCAACCTGAGTTTCAATGTTTCTGAGGATGGGGCATCTATCATAGAATCACAGAACAGCAGGGGTTGGAAGGGACTTCTGGGATGACCTAGTCCAGCCCTCCAGCTAGAGCAGGTTCATCTAGAGCAGGTTGCACAGGAATGCAACCAGGTGGGTTTTGAATCTCTCCAGGGAAGACAGCCTCTCTGGGCAGCCTGGTTCAAGATTGTCACCCCCATAGTAACAAAGTCTAGGAGGTTCCTCCAGTGCA
>NW_008620139.1:0-10844 GCF_000691845.1 Merops nubicus | reverse complement strand
GGTCGGTGCTGGCCACGGAAAAACACCTCCGCCAAGAGCGGGCGACGAAGCCAGGCTGGGTGGTAGCCACAAACACACAGCAGCTCCAGGAAGCAGAAAAAAAGGGGTGTTTAAAAAGAAGGATAAAAGGAGGCGTTTGAGAGCCATGAAGAGCTCTCTAGGCCCTGTGCTGGCAATTATTTACAGCCAAGGTTAAATAAAAATAGTGTTATTTGTTCCCTTCTTTCAGGGAAAAAGCATTTTGGACAAGTGCTCCCAACAGCTGGAACAAAGTCCCACTCCTCACGGGGAAACAGCCCCTGCTTCCCCAGACTCCTCAGCCTCCCCCAGAACAACCTCTGGCCTTCGTTCTGCTCACAGCCAGTGTGAACTACTGCTAGGTTAGGCCACAAAAATCCAAACCCAAAAAATCAGTGACCAGCATCAAGGCCTTGATCTCTGTCGAGTCCTGTTGGTTCTCCCTGACTGGCAGAGGCACAAAGCCTGACCTGCAGGCAGAGCCCTCCTCCTCCTCCCAGGGAGGGCCCTTCTCTTCCCCCACCCAGCAGTGTCCCACTCCTCCTCCCAGTGGAAGGAGGGCCACAGCCCCACAGCAGTCCCACCTATGTGGAATGTGTTGAAGAGCTATTTAAATATCCTCTGTTTAGACCCCTGTGAAACCAGGAGTCCCCTGTGCACCCCAGACTGACCCTCACAGCCTGAAGCCCTGCTGCTGCAGCCAACCTTGCTGCTCCTGCAGCAGAGCAGGACTGAAGGAAATCAGAGGTGGAAACATCTCAAGGGTCTACAGAAACCAGGAACCACTAATTAAATACTGTCAGATCCCATCAACAAAATCACCAAAACCCTTTGAGGAAAGACAACAAGGAAACTCATGAGGAGATTCAAAAGCTGGTAATAAGATTGTCCTTTCTCCTCTCAGAAAATCTTGTTTTGCTCTTAAGGAAGGAAGCCAGTCTTGGAATACAGAAATGGATGTCCCAAGGCATTGAAAAGTACAACTCCCTTCAACAGCCCTTTCCAGTAGCAGGACAGAAGTTCTACCACACAGGAGGGGACAAGGAGGAATATGAAACAGCTTTTCACATAGGAACCAGCCTGTCTGGGTGTATCAAAGTTGTTTTAGGTTCTCCCCAAACTAAAACTCCATCAGTTTAGAAGTTTGGATAAGGCTGGAGAATTTATCCCAGAGAACCTTTCCAGCAGCCAAAGCTCTCATCACATCCCATTAAAGCACTGCAGACTCCTTTTAGAAGGATTTACAGCCACCTCCTGAGGAGAAGTAACATGGCATCATGTAAACCCTTCAGCACCTGGGAAGGTGAAGGGAGAAGACAGCATGACACCATACCCAGGTACTCGAGTAGCCACCTCCCCAGTTTCTTCCTTGAGTGTTTGTAATGCCACAGACCAGCACGTGGCTCTGAGCTGGGCAGTGCCACTGCAGGAGGTCAACCTCAGGCCCAACACTACTGTGAAAACAAGCAAAGTTCACCTCCAGGCAATGAATTAAGGCTGCTGCCTTCTCAGGTTATCTTAAGGAGACTTCTAGCTGCTCAGAGCAGGGACCCTCATGGATGCTCCTGCTACCAGCAAGCACAGCGTTAAGGGAACCCTGCGCTTGCCAGGGACATCCGAAATGGACAGCCCAGGTTCTCAAGGAGGTGAGAGCAGAGCTTGTACCTGGAATGGGAGTGAGCCACAGCAGTATTTAGAGCAGTTCTGAGGCAGAAGTGTTTGGAGAAGGTCCAGTTCTGCCCAAGAGTTTGACCCTCTGGTTCCACATTTGTGCCTACCAACACTGAGAGCAGCTGTTTGGCCACACAAGGACTGACTACTGGCCTCTTCAGTGCAGGCATCCAAGAGCTGAGACCCTGAGAGCACCTGGAGCAGCCCAGCAACACTGAGCAGGAAGAACATCCATCCAGCTGTTAGAGCAGACAGGACACTTCATCACAGCTCTCCTGGTCTGTCAGTTCCATATTTCTTGGAGGAACACTCTACCCTCTAGAAAGGACTGCAGCAGTGAGGATACTATTAGCAACAGGTATTAATTAATAGCTTGTGTTAAGTGTTCAGTTGCTCTAGCTCCAGCACAGCAGCGACACTTGGCTGCAATGGTGTTACTTGAGCACCTCCTGAAGAGGCAGAGATTGCCTGGGTTTGCCAATAAGAGCACAGGTACGTGCACCAACCCATCTTCTGTTCCCCCCACCCACCTCAGTGAGAATTACAGTAGCCTGGAAAGAACTGGCCTTGAGTGAAGGAAATCAGGCTAATAAAGAAGCTGAAGGCTGACAACACCCCTCCTGCTAGGGCAACTCTAGGCCATCAGCAGCTGAAGCAGATCTTACAAAGAGGACTGACCTTTAACAAATCAATACCCATAAATACCGAAAACCACAGTGTCAAAAAGCAATGCAGAGGTGAGCAGGCACAGTGCAGAGAGGGAGAAGCACACTGGGTTAGTGTTCACTCAAGAGCAAAGGAAGAAGCACACTGGGTTAGTGTTCACTCAAGAGCAAAGGGAGAAGCACGCTGGGTTAGTGTTCACTCAAGAGCTTCTGAGCCACCCGAGCACCCGGGTGCTGGCAGTTCCTCCCTCTGAGGATCATGGTTTCTGACGAGCTTGACAGTGCCAGCAGCTTGGCAGCTCTCTCTGTAGTTTGTCTTGGTCAATATTCTGAGCCTGCTCCACTGTATTTGAAAGGCAGCAGTTTCCCCTCTCAGGGGGGACAAGTGTCCAACTCAGGACTGTGACTCCAACAGCACTGATGCACAGAAAAGCAGACTGGGCCCAGCAGTCGGCTGATGAGCAACATTTGTACATCCACTGGACTCCTCTTACTCATAAGTTGGACCTGTACCATGTCTCTTCTTGGCAGGAAGTACCATGGGACAATATCAAGGTTACCGTGACCAGAGCTTATGCTGGGTAATACTGTGCAAGCCACCAAGGCAGAAAACCCCAGTGCCACGCCTGTGTATGCTCCTAAATACAACTGTCTCCATTGCACGTGAGCAGATGCCTCTTTCCTGTAGTTCAGAATCCTGGCTGTAGCTGGCTGTGCTCCACTTCAGAGCCAGGAAAGCAGCATGAGGCCCCCCTGCAGCAGCAGGCTCCTGCTCTAAGGCTGTGTGTGATAAGGCTCGGCGTCAAACCGCACTTTGCTCGTTGATTAAAATCACCAGGCTTGCTTTCAAACATTGTTAAGGTGATTCTGGGTTCAGGCAGTTTCAGTGCACAAAGCCACCAGCTGCAGCCGTGCCCTCCCATCCCAGCTTCTCAAGGTCTCTCTCTCAGGCAAAGGGGTCCAAAGTGCCAGATGCCAATCACAAGAAACTGATGTGATCGTGTTCTTTGCACACCTCAGGGATGGTGAAGTGCAGGCATGAGGGAGAAGAATGCAGAAGCTACTTGAATGTCAGGATGTGTGACTTCATGGAATACATTCTGTTTGCAGGAGGAAGATTGTTCTGTACTCTCCCACCAACATCCACGGGGCTCACCCTGTCCTTTCCCCATCAGAAGTTACTCCATGTGTTACTTCCATGGTACAGGAGTCCATCCCTTCAGGGATATGCAGACAGACAGTTTCTTTCTCCCCAAACTTAAAGTCATTTAAAAAAAAGATACAAAGAACTGCTTTGAGCAGCACAGAGGCATTTGAGATTTGAAAAAGTCTGGAGTGCAGGACCCAAGTAGATGGGTAAATTATCAGTCCTTGACCTAATAAGTAGAGCAGAAGGAAGTCTTCAAGGTGGCCAGTAGCCCAAACATGAAACCTGCAGTCCTGCAGAGACCACGAGGAGCTTTAAATGCACCACACTGCATGGGGGCATCTTCTGGGATCTGCTGCCACACAGTTTCTCTGACACCTTTTGTTAGGCTCATGGACTATTTGGAATCTTGAAGTTCCTTTGCCTTCTTCAAAATGAGATGAACATCAGAGATAGGGTAATCCTGTGCCAAAGAAAAAAAGTGATGTGACTGACTACCTAGGGTCTCTTGTACACATTGCTGCACTTAAGCAGGGCAAACCTCATTAACAGCATTCTTGGCCTGTTGTTCAGTTGCTCCCTTAACAGCTCTAACAGTTTCCTGTTTACTAACTGATCAAGCCTCAGTAACCTTCAAGAAGGGTGGTTTTTCTTAAATTCATCCTCCAAGGGTACAGCAAGCTGGCCTGCTGCAAGGGCTATCTTCATGCCAGAAAGCCTTATCAAAGCCAGTATCTTGCACAGCCCAAAGCAGGAACTGGCAGAATCAGAGATATCTGACTGTGCAGTGCAGATGTTTTCAACCTTGGGCTCTCACAGATCTTGGAACTAAAAAAAAAAAAAAAATCTCTGGCCAACAAATTTAAACACTGCTACTTAGAGTTTCACATCTTTCCTCAAAATTGTTTCATTATTTTTTTCAAAACAGAGGAACATTAGAAGCCTTTAGCCTATGATAATTTCTCTGTAGGCTAGGATGGGTGCACAAGCAAAAGATTCACACTGCCAGTAACGAGCATGCTGTAAGATCCCTTCAGATTTTTCTGCAAGCAAGCATCAGAAATCTAACACTTCCCTTCAACCAGACACACCCCCTCTCTCACAGCACTATTTTAAGACTCTCTAGATTGCTCCCTATGCCCACTATATTTAAACCTTACCTGTAGCAGCCTCATGTTCAGTGTGAAGTCTCCTTCCAGCAACTGATCCCGGATTAGTCTGAAAGACAGAAATTATTCCAGCTACTTTTGTCTCTTTCCAGGGACCTTTAAAACCAGACTACACTATATCTTACAGAGACTTTTGAAAACACTTCTACAACCGTTGTGAACACCGACTATAACCTTCCACCAAACATCTTGGCACAGACCTACAGAATACTCCTGGATGTGCAGATTTAGGTAAAGGAGGGAAAGAAGAGCAGAAGGCAACCTCTGTACTTACGTCAGCATGGCACAGCAGACGAGCAGCAGGAAGTCAAAGCGTTTGTCATCAGCAAAGAGCGAGTCCCAGATCCGGATCACGTCTGGCAGCAGGAACTCTTGGGACAAGAGCAGCGTCAGCCAGCGGAAGGCAAAGAACTGGGGTTTGATGTTCTGTTCTTGCTGTCAGACATGCACCAGGCAAAGAATGAATACGTGCTCCCGGCCAGTCCCCTACAAGCAAGAGATGCACCCCATGTTTCCAGCCCCATCTCCACCCAGAGCCTGCTCTACGCTGCCAACTTACACTGCAGCACCAGCAAACACACCTCCTGCTCTGAAGGCTCTCACATTCAAGCTAGACTAAGAGATTTTTAGTGTGGCCATGCTCCGTGTCTACAGACAAGCCAGACAATGCTCTGCCATCCACAACATGGAGCAGAGGAAGCTTCTCTCCCTAAAGGCACTATGTGTTAGTTCCGTTAAACCTGCCAAGTAACTGTAACGTTCCTGTTTGAACAGCACTTTATCTGCAAAGCCACAGCCCTCCCCCAGCACAGGCAGCTTTGTCAGGATTTCCTCTCCCTTCCACGAGCCCTGTATTTATCAGAAGGTTTACTATTCACAAAGAGAAACAAAGATGGAACTGAGTTCACACTGATATTTGTTAAAACATACTGTAAGCACTTCTAGCCTGAAGCTTTCTTGTTTTCTGCTGTTAAATCAAAGGAACCACAAGTTTAATCAAGGTCAAACAAGTTCAGGATCCTGCTGATATTCTTAAAGAATGTATGGCCAAGACCATTTCCTACCAGGTGAACAGTAAGCAGCTTATTTTCTCCCCAGTGAATCAGCCACCAGCCAACACTGTGGGTCATATCACTGAACTGACAAACAATCTTTTGGATTGTAAAAGAAATATATTCTGGTTTCTCTAAAATGCAAAAAAAAAACCCTTCAATGTGATTTGGTGAAGGTTAGAGTAACAAGAACATTCCCTTCCAAGTTCTCCTTGGCCTTTCACACTAAATGGCCTCCAAGACCTGAAGATGCTTTCAGCAAAAGCTGCCCTCATGCTCTACAACACCCACACAAAACACACCGAGCCCCCTGCATGAAGGGGAAGAGTAGAATTAGGGGAGCAGGACAGACCTGTTTGCTCAGTTTAAGTTTACTCCTGGAATGATCTCCATGCAGTTTAAAGTTAGTGCTGTCAGGGCACCCAGTGGCAACAGAAGTGCTAGGGGTAAGGTTTGTGATTTGGGTTTTTTATTTTTAAAGACAGAGACGTAATTCCTGTAACCTCAAATTCCAAGGAACTCTACAGCAAAATTCATGTGTTTCCTTATGACTAGAAGAGAGTAAAGGCTCCAGCTCCAACTACACCTCCAGAGAGGTGACCATGGATCAGGGCCAAGTCACTTCAGACTCCCAGCTGGCAGCTTTACAACTATTGTTTGCTTTCATGGTCAGGCAGGGGAGGAGAGCCTTGCTGTGTCAGCTTGCTCTAGGCTCACTCCAAGGAGATGCTGTTTCACCTCACAGATAAGAGCCTCTATGCCCTATAGGCAAAGCCCTTGATATGCTCTCTCAGCCTTTCTGCTGAAGCACGGTAACAGTTTAAACAAAACCAGTTGACATTTAAAGACACTATTAAGCTCCACTCAGAGAAACACCACGCTCCTCACCAGTTTCAAATACAGCTCCACATCTTTTTCCTTCAGGGTGGAGTAGACCTTCTCCATTTTGTAGGTAATACCACACTGAGAATCATCCAGACTCTTAATGAAGTTGTCCCGAATTTCAGCCATTAGATTGGTAAAGCAGAAAAAGGTGTCTGCTTCAGCATGCTCTAAAAACACAAACAAAACTTTAGGGAAGCATCACAGGTAGAGGCACACAGATTAAAAACTGTTCTTGCTCCATAATCTGAGTGGTGTACTGGACTCAAATAGTGGATCCCACAAGATCTAGGCTTGTTTGGTCTGGGACTAGACACTTTTTTTTTTTTTTTTAACTACAAGTGTCTACAGAGCCTCTGCAGATAAAGCCCCTGTGTGCCACACAAGGTCTTCATGACATCAGGTCACAAACTGGTTATCTATGGCAAAGAACATCAGCTGCTCTCTCTGTATACAGCACACACCCTCAGAACTCCCATGAAGCAGAAGCTACAGGGAAAGCACTCCTGTTCCATTCTTTTCTTGACAGCTACATCTAGCATGAGCAAACAAGAGGTTCTAAAGGGATTTTAAGTTTCATAAACTGCAATTTAGATCCATACAAAACAAACAAAAACCCCTCAAGAGTCCTCACTTTCCATGTCCTCACCACTCACAGCCCATTCTGTTTCTGTCTATTAGTTAAGGTCCCCAAAACTCACTTCTTGCTGTATTTGCTTTTTGGCCCTGATCATTCAGCAGTTCTCTGTGCAGAGTGTGCAGCATGACAGCCATTACCAAGTGCCCAAAAGAGCCTCTTACCTTTCCACTCGCTGTTAGGATCTGTAGCAAAGGTGTAGTAGAGAGGCCCCACGATTTCGTTCATCCCCTGGACGTAGGCTATCCCAGGGTTGAGCTTGGCATAGATGAAGAGGATTCGCTCCACCACTTCCCAGTGAGCCTCACAGCCATTGGGGAGAACTTCGTACTCGCTCAGAGAACTGGGTGTTGTTTTGAGAGGGGAGCTCACCTGAAAAGCCAGGCACGAGCAGGGCTGACTCAGGATAACCAGCTGGCACAGAGTTCTGTACATGTGACGAGCTTGGCTTTCAATACACACAAACCCCCCCAGAAGATTTGGGCAGCTTATACCAAGCGGGCAGGTGTTCACATAAACCAAGACAAGCAACTCAGGAAGCAGACAGGCAGTGAAGTCCTCACACTGACTCTCCCTGAAGGACAAAGCACTAACTGCTCACTCTCAGGCACATAGGGGTTCTACAAAGCTGCCTAGCCACCAGGATACACAGTCCCTGCTGGGGCGTTCGCTTAATTCCACAGCAAAAGCAGATAAAAACAGAACAGAAAAAAGCCCAAGGAACACCCTTCCCCCCAGGAGCCAAGGTGCCCTGCCCAGGCCAGCCCCCCCAGAGCTCACATTCGTCACCCCGCTGCGGTTCCGCGCCACCGTCTGGGACTTGAGGGTGGTCTGCTCCACGCGCCGGCGCAGCGTCTCGAACTCGTTCTGGGGGTCCAGGATGAGCAGGCAGGGGTAGTCCGTGGGGCGCTGGAAGAACGCCATGTCAGGGTACAGCCTCCTGGGGGGACACGGGAGGAGGTCAGGCAGGAGAAGGGAGCACCTGCCCCAGGTAGCATGGGGGGCTCGGTTTAATACTGAGCTTTCTTTCCCAAGTACAGTGTGTTCACCGAACCCCTGGGGTTCAGAAACCTGAGCCACTGTGTCTCACACACCTGACATCCTTGTCTATCTGGAGGAGCACTTCGTTATCCTTGAAGTAAGTATTCCATCGACTGTCTGGATTTGGATTGAGGGGCTAAAAAAAAATAAAGAACAGAAACAGAATGTTTCACATGTATCAAAAGCCTCAGTTAATATACACCCATCTAACACTTCCCCTGCTCCTCTGCTTTTAAGTGCCAACACACTCCTAGCACATCAGGCTTCAGCTTCTCTCACTAGCTACATTTAGTGTTTTCTCACACAGCATGCAGGAGGCAGATAAGAGCTTGTGAAACAAGCAAGCATGTTCACTTAAAGAGGCAGAAGCCAACATTTCCAATCTCTTTTCACCTGCCTCTTAATGCCTTTGTCCCCAGATCAACAGTCCTGTCCTGTGTCAACAAGATTCCTGACTGAAGCTCCAACTTGTACAATGCAGACAGTCTTTGTGCTTCAGGTGAATTACCCACCCACACAGTGCTTAGATGTTGTGGTTATTGGTTCCAAGTATAACCCTCTACCTCAGCTCTGAGAAGGCTGATTAAGAACCACTGTTGTGCCCACAAAAAAATAAATAATGTTAACATGAACAGCCTATCCTGTACCTGACTAGTTTTCCTATACAACAAACTTAATTACCCCTCCACACACACCCTTCTCTCTCTAGATCAAGATCCATGCAAAGTTAACAACTGCTCAAGAAGAAAACAAACAACCTAAGAAAAAAAACCCAAAGCCACAAACCAAAGCAACGTTCCAAGAGATTCAAAGATCACTGTAAGCTGCCAACGTGTGGAGCATGACAAACATGCTGGTTTTACAGCACCAAGGCCTCCAGAGATCACAGTGGCAAGATGACTGCACGCTAGCAGACAAGTTAATGTTTAGGACAAGTCATGGCTGTAGTTGTATCATTTTACAGTCTCCTCTGATCAATTACTTCACTCCCTCACCCAACACATACACTCTTAGGAGTGCTTTTCAGAGACAAAAAAAGCCAAGGAATGCAAAAAATAGTCAGTTAAAACAAAAAACAGAAGGAGAAATTGGCGAGTCTCCCGCCTTCAGTGCCACAGTCCAGCTTGACTCTGCTGCCTCCTCTCTATCCTCTGTGCAGATCAGCCTGCTGCAACTCCAGTCATGGATCAGACTTCACAGGAGGGAATCTCTTTGCTAGAGGTACCTCTTGTGAGCCTCTCCCTTTCCCTAGGAGACCTGTAGCCTGGGCAACTAGCCCCAGAGAAGGGGAGAAGGGATTTGCATAGCTGAAAACAGTTCTCTTCTGAACTACTGGTGCTTTGCCAAAAATTTATACACTGAAGGCTACTAAGACAAAAACACCAGGCTGGTACCTAGGAACCATCCCTCCTGCTGGCAGGGCAAAGTTCTCTCAGCCTAAGAACAGAGCCAAGAGCAGTCCAGGGAACCAGACTCCAGAACAACAGTTTACAGCAGCAGGGAATTTTCTGCAGCAAAGAAGCTCAACAGCACTTACATGATCTTCCAAGGTGACATCTTCCCTTGAGACACCCAGGTTGGCTTTGGCGATCCCAGGCTGGATAATCATTTCCTTTAGGAACTGGGAATACAGATCCCTTATGGAAGGAAAGAAGAGTTGGCAATGAAGCAGAAGATCAAGTCCCTGTAAGCACCCACACTGAGTTCAGAGAGATCTCCCTGTACCACCTCGCTCAGCCAGAAGACATTTGATTTTCTCTTTAGATGAAGACATCAGTCCACCAGACAGCCTACAGAACAGTGCATTCCACACAGGAACAACTCATTTTATGAAGGCACTTAATTATTTAAAGAACTATTCTTCTCTGCAGATATCATTAGAAATGAAGGAGTAAGTACAGATGTCCTCACCTCTGCTTCTTCAGCAAAGAGCTCCATAAGGCTTTCTCTAAAGGGAGGTAGTTCAAGAGTATCTGTACAGAAAACAGAAGCACAAAAATTACTCTTTGGAGAAGGAGCTGTTACATCTGTAAGATGAAAAATGAGATGCAGCAGCCAGAACCGGCTCCCTGAAACTACTCAGCACTTTCTCCAGAAAGCCTGCTACTCTGCCAAGCAACAGTCAGGAATATTTTGGGGACTAGTTTCCAATACGGATGTATTTGTAGGACTGATCAATAGCAAACCTGGCTGAAACACACGCCTAGCTCTACACTGAGGGCTGCTCTCATGCAAAGAGCTGACAGCCACTTTCTGTCACCTGAAGCGATGGCCGTTCTGTGCCAGTAAATGCCACTGTGATTGTGACAGTGCTGAACTCCACAAATTACTGTAGATTTTGAGTGGCTTTTAATGCTGGGGATTATTTTTGCTTACAGTTTTAAGTGCCCCCCCCCATACTATGCATGCAACTCGAAGGATTGACCGCAAGAAACAAAAGCACCCCAAGCAAAACCCACCTTCCAGCACAGACAGCGCAGCCCACCATCAAAGGGGATTCCTGCGGAACATCAGGCAGAGAATTAACCGTGTCAGCCCCAGTCTCCCGGCGGCGGCTGGCTA
>NW_008620138.1:263-911 GCF_000691845.1 Merops nubicus | reverse complement strand
CCCCTTGTCCTGTCACTGGACACTCTCAGGAAAAGTCCCTCTCCAGCCTTTTTGTCGGTTCCCTTCAGGTACTGGAGGGCAGTTATAAGATCCCACCGGAGCCTTCACTTCTCCAGGCTGAACAAGCCCATTGCCCTCAGCCTGTCCTCACAGCAGAGACACTTCCATCCCTGGATCATCTTTGTGGCCCTCCTCTGGACTTGTTCTAACAGATCCATGCCCCTTTTATGTTGGGGACACCAGAACTGGATGCAGTACTTGAGGTGGGGTCTCACAAGAGCAGAGTACAGAGGGAGAAGCACCTCCCTTGATCTGCTGGCCACCCGTCTCTTGATGATCACCCCAGGATACGGTTGGCCTTCCGGGCTGCAAGAACACAGAGCAGGATTTTGCAATATGAACGTCACATACAAAGTTGCCCTTTTGCCTCAAACAAATTGACAACAGCACATTTTGAAAGATGGAGGATGATGCTGCCTTAAGCAAAAAGAGTTTGTTTTTTTTTTTTTTTTCCAGTTTTCCTAGTTACATTGGAGTGAAGTTTCTAATTCTAGAGGAAAATACTGAAATGCAGATAAGCCAAAACCATAGACCGAGACGTGTCTGCTACCCTAGCCTGCCTTCAGAGGAAGCCTTCAATGGAAGGAA
>NW_008620138.1:0-224 GCF_000691845.1 Merops nubicus | reverse complement strand
GTCGCCTACACTTGGGAAGACATTTGAATGGCACAAGGATGGTAATGAAAATCTTATTGTACTACGTGTCAGATTGTGACAGGGTGCCAAAAATCTCAGTTAATAGAAAACATAAGGGTCTTCTTTTCCCTGCTACTTCCACCCCATATTTCAGCCACAGAGCAGCTCCTGGATTTCCTGAGAGCTTAGAATTGGTGGATGAAGAGCCTGAAAAACAGTTTTAG
>NW_008620137.1:2153-5056 GCF_000691845.1 Merops nubicus | reverse complement strand
TCACCCCGTTATCCGCTCTCAAGCGTAGCCCAACCTGGGCCGCGGGTTTGGCCGGAGCCCGGCGGGAGCCCCGTCCTGCTGGCTGGGTGTTGGCACCTCTGCCTCGCCGTGGGCACGCCTCTGTGCCAGTGTCCTCCAGCTTTGGGTCCTTCTGGACTCAAAACCCAACTTGGTCTCTTGTTGGTGGGTCCGGTAGTGTGGGTTGTGTTAGGAATCGGTGAAGGCCCTGCACTGGTTTTGTCCCAGTTTGTTAGGGGGCTTGGGGCAAGTGTCTTTCTGTGGCTCAGTTTCCCTTCATAAAGTATAAGTAGGTTCCTAATGAAGGATGTTGCTAGCAAAGGAGAGTGGTACAGAAGGGTGCTGTCTTTGTGATAAGTGATAGGAGTAGAACTATATGCCTCTGAGGTGTTATGCTTGTATTTATATATAAAATGCATGGTTTATAGTGTAACTAATACAAAGTATTAATATTTGATATATTTGTGTTATAATAATGTACTCCAGAACTCTGCTAACTGCTGCCTGCATCACCATTCTCAAGTTTTGGAAGGTCCCACAGATTCTCTAGCCATGCTACCTGTTATGCACTGATGCCTCATAATCAGTGTTATTCCAGCTGTAAATGTCTGTGCAGCCTCAATGTGCAAGTTATGGGAATAAAATACTCTGATACAAGTGTGAGTAAAAGTGAAATATAGTATACTCTTGGAAAAAAATGTAAAATGAAGGGAAAAGCTGTTGGTGGGAAGTGTTTCCATGCTACTCATCTTGGTGAAACTAGCACGTCAAGTTTAATTTAACCTACAGTTGTTAAATGGATTAACCATCTTCTTATTTCACCTTTCTTCTCTGTTGTTGGATTACATACCTGGCTTCTTTGTTCACAGGAAGTTCATGAAGTGGATCATGGTCTTATTAGCCAGCTACTTGCTGATTCAGAGCAGACTCCTAGTTCCTGCACAGAGAAAATGCAAGGTCCTGCTCAGTATAGCTGGAGTGCTGACTGGAGCTTTTGGGTAATGTGTTTTATCTTTCTTCTGACTTCTATTTTATTTATAAAAATAAAATGTATGCCTATTTTAATTGATATCCACGTGTATATGTACTAGCTTTCTATCCACATTTCTCAAGTTGCTTTATGGTCATGAATTACTAAAATGCTCTCCACCCATGTAGTGAGGTAGGTAATTTTATCATTATCAGCTTACTGAAATGTAAGCTGAGACTGAAAGGGGGTGAAGTTGTCTACCTGATGTCACTCACGTATCAGGTTAGTGACAGGATTTCTGGCTTCTGTGCCCAATTCCCTGCATCGTTCATTAACCTATCCAGTGTTTCTTTATGCTTTTAGAAAGACATTTCTGATGCTTTTTAACAGTAGGGGCTGAACTTTGATTCTCAGGGTTGGGTAGTTTTTCTGATGTGCTTTCCTAGTATGTTTTTTTGGTCAAGTAAACACATTTGTTTTCTATAAGAGTGAACAAGCTTCCTGTGCTCTGTGTAAAGAGTGGTGTTTGTGAATAAGAAGGGCAGAAAGGAGGGGTTTAAGTTTGTTCCTCTTCCAGGAGGTGCCTCACTGACAGGGGAGGGTGTAATAATAATAATAATACTTTTTTTAAGTGGTGTTCCCTCTCCCCTCCTTTCTTTTTCTTTCTTCAGTGCCATGAGAGAAGGTAAACCTGTGGTTGTGGACTCTTGAGTGTGTTTTACTATTAGTTTGGTGGATGAGTTGCTGCTGTTAGATGGGGAAGGGGAACACTTAGGCAGCCACAAGCATGATAACACCTTGTTAGGGACTTTGATTCCCTTCCTCACTGCTCTGATGGTCTGACTCAGGTTCTGCATGAGCACTTGGGTTGTTGCTGTTTCCTCCAGGGGTCATACAACAACAAAGAGGATAAAGGGTTGCTCTGCCTGTATCTAGCTCTATTTCTGTACTTGAATAAATAGCAAATCCTGCTGTTCAGACATTGTAACTGCCAGATATGCTCTCGTTAGTTAGCTAATTAGACTGTGTAAACTAACTCTTGATGGCTTGTGTACAACGGTTCATGCAATGGGTAGATTATTTGAGGAAGAAACCTGTTTAGCTTTTGAGCCAGTTTGTTTGACTTGCACTTAGCAGCTCAGTCTTTCCTTGATAAGCTTGTCAATCTAAAATAAGGTCAATAAAGTATAATATAGAAAGAATATAGCTGTGTTGTTTGCTTTGCATTTTTAGGCCTGAGACACATGCCAAAGGTTAGAAGTGCTTTGGACATAGACACATGTGGTGTGTGCCCTCACAGTGCCACTTCCCCTTCCTGTAGTAACATTGCCTGAAGCTTCAGGGGAATGGGAGAATTCAGTGCAGTGGCAACTAAGAATGTGAAGTGTTGTCCAGTGCCATGAAATGGTTGCCTTCTGCCTGTGATTTATCCTTCAAGACCTCAGTATTTGTTTGAAGTCGGCGTTTATCTGGTTCTGCAAACATGACCTTGGAGTTAAAACCAAGAGATTGTGTCAATAACTGCCTCTTGTAAGATAGTGCTGTGGATTGTAAAGTTCTAGAGTAGTTTTACAAACCTCTACCAGCCTGGGGCTCATTTTCTCAGCCTTGGGGAGACTGAACTCCAAAGTAGGAAGAGGCAGAACGTTGCAAATTCAAGGCAAAAACTAAGATCATCTAATTAAAACGTTGTGTCATTGGCATCTTCCCCTGTTCCTCTGGACAGAAAACGTGTTCTCCTAACTTGCCTGGTTGCTGATCAGCTGCTGAGTATGTAAACAGATCATTAAAACTCCCTAAATACTGAGTCATGGTAAATGTGGAGGTGATAACACAAGAAGGTGGTTTGTTGCAGGGTGCAAAGCATGTGTCACGCTTGACAGAGGATGATCTGAGCAGCATGTGTGGATTTGTT
>NW_008620137.1:0-2106 GCF_000691845.1 Merops nubicus | reverse complement strand
TTAGCCTGTGGCAGCATCCAGGAATCAGCTTTTGTTGCCTGGGTTATTTCCTTGGAGAGGTTGCACGTTTCTGACAGCCTTGATCTGCTCCAAGGGTTCATTTATTCTCAGGATGTACTCTTGCTTCTCTGATGATGGAAACCAAATGTGGATGTTGGAGCCTGACTGGTTTGACTTCAATTTTTCATGGATTTGAGTGGGAGTAGGCAGTTGTGCCATGCCTTTGGAAGCCAGGCCAGGTATCATGCATGCTGAACAGAGGCTGGGAACACGTGTGATTAGCAGCAAGCTGGGGTGGGGAGCATCTGGGATACTTCCCTGGCTATGGTGAGAAGGAAGGATAGCAGAGAAGACAGAAGGGGCTCTTGCTATGCATATTTTTCCCCCATTTCTAGAAGAGATAATACTTTGGCTGGCTTTATTGAAGAAATTTTGAGAAAGAATTAATTTTCTGTACTACTGTGAGGAGTTCTTAAGCTGGTAGTGCTACTGACTGCTGTTTTTTAAGGTGGGTGAGGGTTTTGTTTGTTTTGAGGGGGTTTTGAAGACTGTTCCATGGAGGTGAACAAAGTTAGACTTTTGTAACCTCACTGGAGGAAGAAAAAAAGCTTGTACTACTGTGAGGAGTTCTTAAGCTGGTAGTGCTACTGACTGCTGTTTTTTAAGGTGGGTGAGGTTTTTGTTTGTTTGTTTTGAGGGGTTTTTGAAGACTGTTCTATGGAGATGAACAAAGTTAGATTTTTGTAACCTCACTGGAAGAGGAAAAAAGCTTACCTGCAAACTTAACCTCAGGACTTTCTTTACTGGAACCTATAAACCTTGAATCTACTTTTGATGAAATAGTTCTAGTTTTGGCAACTGCAAATAGAAATAATGAAAGTCAAAGATGCTTTGGAAACTAAATTCCATCTGGAAGCCCTATCTCAAGACTCTGAATTCACTTGTTATCCTTTTTACACTGTTCATACTGAAATATAATTCAATTATTAACTCTTGGAAGAAGAAATCTGTGCAAGTCTTAAGTGTTCTTCTACTCTAATGAAGAAGGTAAAGGTGAATGAAGAACTAATGAAAAAAGGATCCTTGCATCAAAAGTCAGAGTGTTCTGTCTGGGGACTATTTTTTATCAATAAAGAGCCAAAGGATGTTCATATATTTCTACAATAAGAAGAATGCCTGTGGAGAAAAAGAACAAAAAAGTAAGTCCTTGCCTTCCAATGGAAAGGTAGGTGGAAAGTGTTGAAATCAAATGAGCATCTCCCAGAAAATTGCTGTTACCTGGGAGGTTTGTTTAATAATTTGAAAATGTGAGGTGCCAAGGAGGTGTTGGGAAGGAAACAATAGAAGAGGCTTTAAAAAAAAGTCAATTTGATGGCAATGTAATGTCCATGTAAAGAGTTGGTTGCTGTGAAGGTGTTTGACAACAGAAAGAAACAAGGGATGCAGTGAAGAGTGAAAATAAGCCTTCCATTTTTCATAGCACAAGAATGAGTGAGGTTGTACCACACTTGGAAAAGGATTTTGAATGCTTACAACCATGGATTTGGTTTCTGTAAGAGCTATTTTGTGGGAGTGTGTGAGAATACATATGCCAAGAGTAAGAGAAACATAAATGACTCAAAACTGCACAGGAGGGATGCAGATCCACATTGCAGTTTGGAAGGTAACCTTGTATCATAGATGACATACTTTGGGCCTCAGGACTAGTCAGGATTTGATGAAATATTTCTTGCATCTGTAGTTGTTTGAGTGCTCCTGCCACCTTTTTCTGAAGACTCCTGTTCACTCTGGGAATGGTTTCCTGGGCTTGTTAAATGGGTAACTTTGTTTTGGCAGGCTGGTGTTTAAAGCCTTCTGACAGTTCCTTCATCTCCTGGGGATGTTACTACTTCTGAAGAAAGCTTTTCTTCTCCTCTGTGCCTCCAGATGCTTGGGTTGGGAAGGAGAGGCATCAGGGCATGTGGTGTCAGAGCAGGATTTCTGGCTTCCTTTTTATTTGCTGATATGATGCAGCCTGCTGAGGAGGATGAGGATTGGATAAATGGGGTAGGGCTTCAAAGAGGATAAAAATTTTAAGCACCTTGATGTTGTTTTGGTTTTTTTTTT
>NW_008620136.1:0-2320 GCF_000691845.1 Merops nubicus | reverse complement strand
GGGTTGGGTGAAGCCTCCTCCTGGCCTTGGGGAGGGACAGGCTGAGCTGCCAGCAGACCTGGACTGAATATTTACACTCCACTTCGTTCTCATTCCCTACCCTCCCTTCCCACCCTCCTCCTCCTCCTCAGGTGCTCTGCAGCTCTGTGCTACCTCAGAGGCCTCCTCAGCACCCTTCTGCTGCCAGCCCTTCCCTCCAAAGCTGAGGAGCAGCAGCCACTCAAAACGAGAGGAGTCATCTCCAGGTTCACAGGAGGAAACCACAGCCTTGCCCTGTGGAACCACCAGAGGGGTTGGGCTGGAAGGGACCTCTGAGGTCCTCTCATCCACCCCCCTGCAAGGAGCAGGGACACCTGCAACCAGAGGAAGCTGTGGGACCCTGTCCAGCCCCACCTGGGACCCTCACGTGGACATGAGAAGACCACGAGGTGTGAGCTGCACCCGTGTGGTGATGAGGGTTCCTCCTGAGGTTTGGGGTGAGCCCCACCCCTGAAGGGGGGTTCCTGAACTCTTTCCACCTCCCTTCTCCAGCACTGATGCTCTGGCACTGTCACCCACCACCTCCTGTTTTCAGCCAGATGAACTGGATGCTTTGGGCTGCCAACAGGCTTTAAAAAATACCTAGTTTTGGTAAAAACAGAACTGGAAGATGGAGCAGAGGAACAGCTCATGAGCTCACAGCGCTTCCTCTCGTGCAGACTCCACTCTCAGGGTGAGGTCAGGTGGTTCAACCTCTCTTCTAGCACTTGCTTGTCCACTTTGGAGACCAAAAACAGAATTCCAGGAGCAAAAAGGGGGAAAGAAGCAAACACTGCTGGATTTTCTGGGCTCCTCTGCCCAGGGTCGTGGCCGTCGCTGCCCTCAGCGGGTCTGCCCAGGTCCCAGATGGCTCTGAGGGGACACCAGAACCTCGAGGGACATCTCCAGGAGCCCCAGGTGTGCAGGTGCCACCTCCCTCCTCTCTTTGGGGTGGTCCTGTGGGCTCAGGCCACACCACACACGTGGTTTGGGACCATGGCACCAGCTGGGACCTCAACAGCCCAACGGTTGTGTTGATGTTCTGCTGTGTCCCTTCTCCTCTGTGGCCACCACACAGAGCTGGCTGGTGTGTGACCAACCCCCCTCGTTGTCCCACAGCTGATGTCTGGAGGACACCACTGTCCAAATCACCAGACCTGGAGCACTGGACCCAGTTCTGAGCTCCCCAGTATGAGAGAGAGGGAGAGAGACCAACGATGGGCCACTGGAGCATCTCTGAGGGAGCTGGGACTGTTCAGCCAGGGGAGGAGCAGCCTCAGGGTGACTTCACCAGCACAGGAGGTCCCCTCTGAACATCAGGAGATGCTTCTTCACCGTGAGGGGGCAGAGGCTGCCACAGAGGGGGTGGATCCTCCATCCTTGGAGACACTCAGGATGGTCTTGGCCAAAGCTAAAGCACCAGAGGTTAAAACCTGCCTGGGAGTCATGAGATGGTGGCCGACCTACCAAGGGGTCATCCCAAGGGTGGATTTACTCTGCTCCTGCTCAGGAACTGACCTCCAGCAGGTCCTGAGAGGCCTGGAGAGCACCCAGAGGTGCTGCTGGCTCGCTGTCTCCTCATCTGCTTGAAGTTGCTCTTCATCCCAACTCGGGACACTCTCCTCAGGTACGCAGCCAGGTTGGGCTCCTGTGTCTCTGGTACTTCTGCTCTACAAAGTCATGTTTTTGTAGCAAAGTTCTCCTTTTCCTGGTGGTTTTGAGAAGAAAACTTAAAAAGCCCCACGTGTTGTGTTCCTCCCAGCTGGAGCAGGGCCAGGGCGAGCTCCAGCCTCTTGGCTTCTTCACAAACAAGGGACCACCAGGCCACGGTTCCTTAAGCTCTTGTCACTTCTTCTTGCCACCACCTAGAGGAGGGAGGGCAAGGTCCATGGGGCTGGTCCTTTCAGGGTGGGACCTCTTCTTGTGCGCTCCAGATCTGGTCTCTGGTGGCACCACAGAAGGTGCAGGGCTGGTGGCCACCAAGGTGGGTGACAGGGTCACGTGTTGGGGTGCCATGGAGGCTCCAGCAGGGCCCTGTCCTCCAGCCCCTGAGCGTGACAGACCAGCAGAAGCTCCATCAGCTTTGTGGCCACCCTGGCAAGCAGTGGAAGGAAGGAGGTGACGTTGGTGGCCACCAGGACAGGGAGGGGACAGGTCACACCGAGCTGAGCCTGGGGCAGGACAGGGCTGAGGTTGGGGGTGGCTCCAGGACCTCAGCTCAGCCAGGGACAGGGGGGGACAGGGCAGGGACAGCCAGGGGACCCTCTGAGGGGTTCCTCTGTCCCCCAGAGCCCTCCGAGGG
>NW_008620135.1:0-852 GCF_000691845.1 Merops nubicus | reverse complement strand
GCCGACCCCCGCCCCGCCCGCCAGGAGGTCAGGAAAGGCGGTTTCGAGGCTCCCCCTCGGGCCTATTTTTCCCCTAAGGGCGGTTTCAAGACTCCTCCTCGTTCCCCATCTCCCCAAAAAGCAGTTTCTAGACCCCGTTATCACTCTACACCCACAAAAGGCAGTTTCTAGACCCCCCTTTATCCCTGTATCCCACCAAAAGGCAGTTTCTAGACCCCCCCTTATCTTTGTAGCCCACCAAAAGGCTGTTTCTAGATCTCCATTACCCCCAAAGGGCGGTTTCCAGGCCCCCTCACCTCCCCCAAGACCTTAGAGGGTGGTTTCAAGACCCCTCCTCATTCCCTGGCTCCCCAAAAAGCAGTTTCTAGACCCCGTTATCACTCTACACCCACAAAAGGCAGTTTCTAGACCCCCCTTTATCCCTGTATCCCACCAAAAGGCAGTTTCTAGACCCCCCCTTATCTTTGTAGCCCACCAAAAGGCTGTTTCTAGATCTCCATTACCCCCAAAGGGCGGTTTCCAGGCCCCCTCACCTCCCCCAAGACCTTAGAGGGTGGTTTCAAGACCCCTCCTCATTCCCTGGCTCCCCAAAAAGCAGTTTCTAGACCCCGTTATCACTCTACACCCACAAAAGGCAGTTTCTAGACCCCCCTTTATCCCTGTATCCCACCAAAAGGCAGTTTCTAGACCCCCCCTTATCTTTGTAGCCCACCAAAAGGCTGTTTCTAGATCTCCATTACCCCCAAAGGGCGGTTTCCAGGCCCCCTCACCTCCCCCAAGACCTTAGAGGGTGGTTTCAAGACCCCTCCTCATTCCCTGGCTCCCCAAAAAGCGGTTTCTAGACCCCCCTTA
>NW_008620134.1:409-647 GCF_000691845.1 Merops nubicus | reverse complement strand
GGGACCGAGAGTGGGCACCTGCGGGCGCGGGCGAACAGGGACCACGTCTTGCCCGGCCGCCCCCTCCCCGAAAGCATTCCAGAGGCAGAGCCGAATCCGGGAAGAACTTCAAAGCGGGGTACGGGGGCATGCTGTTCTGGCTTCTCCCGTCTCTACTCCTCCTTTGGGAGGGCAACGAGGAGCCGCTGCGCTGCGGGGAGCTGGGGTCGCACTGAGCTGAGACGGGCAGGGCCTGAGG
>NW_008620134.1:0-271 GCF_000691845.1 Merops nubicus | reverse complement strand
GGAGAGAGGCAACGGGATCAAAAGGGAGGGGGGATGCTCACGGAGGGGTACCCGTCTCCTCTTGAACGGAGGGAGAGCGAGCTCGGTATTACCATGGCGACCTGAGGGAGGGACGAGCTAAATAAATAAATAAGTAGGAGATAATTCACCCCTTCCCTTCCCTCGGCCCCCTCTGCCCCCCGTTCCCGGCCAAGTCCGGTCCCAAAGGTGAGGAGGAAGATAATACAGATAAAACTTTCCTCTCATGGTAAAAAGGAACGACGAAGAGCCA
>NW_008620133.1:1279-1556 GCF_000691845.1 Merops nubicus | reverse complement strand
AGTAAGGTTGTCTTCAATTGTTTGGACTGTCCGGGCCGGTTCATTCACAGATGAAACTTAAGTCTTTGTATTGCCAGAGCTGGCCGCCCGGTTCATCCACCGTTTGTCCCTGGCCCTTCCTCCGGGATGCTACCGCTAAGGAGTCGGCGTACAACGGCAGTGTGCATCGTGGGAACTTCTGCCACGTGGGCATTGTGTGTAGGACTTCATCTGGGTCTCTGAGCAACTGCTCATTCTGGTCGTTGCAAGTCATCTCTAGCACAGCCAGTTATCTCAT
>NW_008620133.1:562-863 GCF_000691845.1 Merops nubicus | reverse complement strand
CGCCCGCTTCCTGCCTCTTTTAAAGAGCGCATAAGAAGGGGGAGGGACTATCCTCTTCCCCCCGAGACCTGTCCCATTCCCCCGAGCCTCAAAGCACAGCAGTCCACTCATTATTCCATACCGCTCCCCACTACGCACGTAGAATGAAGTCAGGATTTGTCTCTGTATAAAGAAAAAAAAAAAAATCAGTTATCTGGCTTGAAGTCATCTGTCCATCCTGGCAGTCTCATCCAGATCGCGGTCATCATCCATCCCGGCGGTTTGCTCAGGGCGGAGCCGTGCGCGTGGTATTCCATCACGG
>NW_008620133.1:0-325 GCF_000691845.1 Merops nubicus | reverse complement strand
GACCCCACCAAGTATGTCCAGGCCCTTGTGTGCAGACGACCCCACGGCTGAGTTTGCCCCCACCTGTAGCAGGAGAGACCCAAACGGTTGTCCCCGACAAATTTCTCTCACAAACAACAGGGACCCTGTCTCCTTCTACTACATGCGAGAGGTCTGATTGGGCAGGAGCAGCTTGGTAAATGGATCCTCTGCTATTTACCAACCTAAGTGGCTCGTGCCAGATGTTTGTCCCCATTTTTCAAAGTTCCACCGCCCGTTACTTTTGGGGTAGTTTTCAACGAGCCATTCCTATGCTCAGTTTTTCCAGAGGCTGGTGCGTAGTAAG
>NW_008620132.1:14713-70213 GCF_000691845.1 Merops nubicus | reverse complement strand
GGGTATGAAAAATTCCCTGTACCAGGACCATTTCTGAAAGTGATATCATCCCTCAGATACACATACAGAAAACCCGGCAAGCCCTTAATCCAATCAAGAAACAAATTTGATAGCATTCTAATCAAATGGTAGGTCACGACATTCTCAGTCACTTGAAACGTTACAATCCCCAGTACTTGCAAAATCAGGAACTTTACAAACAGCATCTTTACTTACTTTTTGATAAAGAGGCATGTCTTCTTGCCCCCTTTATAGACCCCAGCAGGAAGTCACGAAGTCAGGAAGAGTGGGAATGGGAAGAGAAGAGGTCTCCACCCCTTTCATTCAGGCTTGCTCCTGAATGATTTCAGATTTCCACCCACCAGGAGCAGCAGGTTTCAAACCATTAAAGGATGGAGGCAGGGAATGAGTCTGGAGAGCAGGCACAGGTCCAAAGATGGCCACAGCCACGTGCAGTACAGGGAGCAAAACCAGCAGCAGAGCCGTGTGTCTCAAGCCAGGATCCCAGAAGAGAGCGAGGGGGGCCTTGGCCTACCCTACCCATTTGTAGACCTTAGAAGGAAGTCCCAAAGACAGGAAGAGAGGAGTGGGAATAGAACAGCTCTCTGCTCCTTATCCATTCAGGCTTGCTCATAGTTTTAGATGTCAAATTGCCACTTGTCAGAATTAGCAGGATCAAAAAGTCACACACCCAATCAGCCGAACCAGGAAACTTGGGGCTACCTGCTTTCGATTAGGCTCCAGATTGACACATACAATCTCCAGGCATTGCGGCGCTTTCCCGGAGAAACCTGGCTGGGAGTGAAAACGTTCGGGCCCTGCTCTCAGAGGAAAGGACCTAGCCCTGAATGAAGTTGCTGGATGTGAGAGTCCGCTAATACCCTCTCAGCAGAGGCAGGAAACTTGGGGCTACCTGCTTTCCTTTAGGCTCCAGACTGAAACGTACTCTTTCCAGGCACGACGGCGCTTTCCGGGAGAAATCTGGAAAGAAGTGAAAATGTCTGGGCCCTGCTCTAAGAGGAAAGGACCTAGCCCTGAATGAAGTTGCTGGATGTAAGAGTCCCTTAATACCATCTGAGTAGAAGCATGAAACTGGGGGCTACCTGCTTTCCTTTAGGCTCCAGACTGAAACGTACTCTTTCCAGGCACGACGGCGCTTTCCGGGAGAAATCTGGAAAGAAGTGAAAATGTCTGGGCCCTGCTCTAAGAGGAAAGGACCTAGCCCTGAATGAAGTTGCTGGATGTGAGAGTCCGCTAACGCCCTCACAGCGGAGGCAGGAAACGAGGGGCTACCTGCTTCCCTTTAGGCTCTAGGCTGAAACATATTCTCTCCTGATGACTGTGGCAGCACTTGCTATCATCACCCTCCTCATGCTGTCCCTGGCCTGTCCACACCACAGTAGCTCTTCCATACTGCACAGTTGCATCTCAGCTACCTTCATATCCAATTTCACCTGCTCATTCCCAAGTTGTATCCTTGTGCCACTTACAGCAGCCAGTAGAAGGCATGGACACTCTGTCATGTCGATGCTGGGACCAAACACTAGGATCTGCTCGTCCCACTCTTATGAAACAAGGAGCAAATTCTCCTTTACAGAACATTTTGGGATGAGCTGACGTTCAAGATGGACTGTTTCTAAGCAAATTGTTTGCAAAGTGCCTGGTGCCTCAGGGTGTAGAATTAATGGTACTGCCACTGTAATCAATATTTTGGCTTGTACAATTCATTAATTATTCACCTATTGTGTTTAACAAGGAAGGCTTAAGGTGCAATTTGAGAGCATGAAGGGGTCACAGTTGCTTTGGTAGATTCAGTAGGCACCAGCAGAAGTCCACAGAGAGCTGTACTTGTACTGTGTGAAGATAATGCAGGAGATAACAATCAAAAGCAGAACAATAACAACAAAAAATCTTCATTTTCAGAGTGATATAGCAATTAGTACTATCTTTGGTTGGTGTTTTTTTTGGGTTTTTTTGGTTTTTTAATGGGCATGATAGCAGTGATGGCTGAACAATACGGAGATAGTGTCAAAGAATTTCTTTATAAAATATGCAACACCGCACTGTGTAAAGACTATGAAGTCTACTCCTATAAAAGCCATAGAATATTTTTATGTTTCTTTTAAGACAGTTCTGCAATATTTTGACTGCTTTTCAGGGTTGGATTCTCTCTTGGGAGAAAAAAGGAGGTAGAAAACCAAGGCTGATGGTAAGAAAAAGGCGGACGAGAAAGCAGATGGCTTGGTAGAGAGCTCCCCCTACAGTATTATACATTGAGGATGTGAATTCAAGTGCGTGTTGCTATTTACCTCGGACAAATAACATTCAAAGTACTTTTCGGTTTCAATAGTTATAGTTTCAGAGATGAGTTACAAAGCAGTGAGGATATTTCAGCCATGGCTAAATATTGGTGAGTGGTTTGCTAATGCAGGAGTCTTATTTCCATTCTCTCTAACAGTATTTATCTTCTCAGACTCTTATGTTTTAGATGAAGGAATCACGATGAATACAATAATGCTTCCCTGAAAAGAGTTAAGTTTGATAGACGACAGATCCTTGTGTTGAAAGTATCGGTGAAGTTAGATACAGAGGCCACTTATGGAAGATGCATGTTGACTTCTGTTACTTTTGGAGAGGGAACTGACTCGTTATATCATCAGTTGTGCTACTCTGCCAGTACACCACAAAACATCTTTTACAATCATATTTTCTCTTTTCTCTTCTTCATTTCATTTTTTCTAAAGGAGTTTAAAACTGTTCAGTGTCATGTCTTCCCCTTTTCCAGACTGTTGCTCTGAAGCCCCATTTGCCCTGTGCAGGAGAATGCTTCCCATACAGGCATTGTCAAGAACAAGCCAGAAGATTAATTTCTTGGCTTATGCTTTCACTCCTAGCACTGTTGCACACATATCCCTTCACTGTAAGAAAACTAAGCTTTCCCATCTGAGTCCTTTTATCTTTTTGCTTGCCTTGATCCCTCCTTTTTCTTTGTTGTGGAAAGCACTGTTTGTCTTAATGGGGACAGTAGGAACACTCTGGCCGTGGAACTGCCACGAAGGCTACAGCGTGGGCCAGACGGTACCAGGTTGCAATGACAGCTTTCTGGCTCGTGCTAACAACAAGCAGCTGCTGTTTGAACTGAAATCGCTGCTTTTTCCTGTTCACATCTGAAATCGATTTTCAATCAAGACTTGGCTGGTGAAAAGCCAGCTAATCTGCAGTTCTTAGGAAGTTTTTCTGTCTGGGAGTTGTTTTGGTTTGGTTTAGTTTTTGTTTTTATTAGAGGCTAGTTTGAGCCAAGTTTAGTGTCATAGAACTAGGTATTAATAGATTTTTTTTTTTTTTGTTTCCTGAGTTGTAATTACTTTTGTTTACAGACTATTTCAAATAGACTTTTATGGGAATATTATTCTTCACCATTATTTCATTGTATTACTATGTTGTGTATGACTGTTGTGAAGGGCCAAGAGGACACCTGTGCTAGGTGCACACAACAAAACAGTAGATCACATACTCAGGCCCTTATGGTGTCAGGGATGGTGCTTCACAGGAGGATACCTCCAGCTTTGTGCTCTGGAGCCAGGGAATCAGAAAAGTTTGATCAAACCTTTAGTTGAAAAACTAACAGCTATAGAAAAACATGCCTAAAAACAATAATTAAAAAAAAGTGTAACTTCTAAAGGCTGAAAGGTCGAATTCCTCCCACAGAAAAGCTGTCACTGGGGTGGGGAGAGTCTCTCCAGAGGCCCACTACAGCCCCAGGCAGGAGAGGAAGTGTTGTTGCATCTACCACCTCTCTGGGCAACCTGGGTCAGTGTCTCACCATTGTCTTAATAAAAAATTTCTTCCTTGTATCTCTTCTAAGTCTGTTCTCTTTTATTTTAAAACCATCGCCCTCTTGCGGTCACAAAAGATTTTGCTGAAAAGATTGTCCTGTCTGTCTTCAAGACTCTCCCCACTTTAAATACTTGAAGTCCACAATAAGGTCTACCTGGAGCCTTCTCTTTTGCAGTCTGAACAACCTCAGTCTTTTCTGGTTAGGTGTCTTTTAGCCATCAAAGGTCTTAGCTGCAGTATCTGAATAGAAAAAAAAAACTCCTAATTTTTCACCTACCTTTAATTCTTTAATTAACCCAGGGAACTGGATGCTTGAAAATATGGAATAGTTGTAGGGTGAGTGTGTGGCTGCAGGGTTTTTGTTCAGCTACCCAGCTGATGAGCGTTGGCAGCCTTATTTGACCAGGGTGTTAAATGCAGAGGGGAGCTGGATGCACCAGCTGATTCTGCCAAGTGCAGCATGGATGGTTGTGTGCTGGGGGCTGGCACTGTCCTGAAATGTCACAGGCTCTCCTATGCCTTACCTGGAAAGTAGAACACATAGAATTTTACATTTTCACCTACTTCAATCCATTTTTAGGAAGCTTGGATGGCTTGATCTGCCTTCTGTGGGGCACATATTGCCACTATAGCTGCCTTCCATGTAGCATCTAAAAACCTTCCACTTAATACAGTTTGTGCTTCTGTCCAGTGTATTTGTTGTCCATCTGACCTAGGCACCAGTGAAGGATGAGCAATATTTTAGGGTTTTAATTGAAATTTCTTTCCTTCCTCGATGCTTGGCCTTCAGAATTTTTTTTTTTTTTTTTTTTTGCGGAAGAAAGGGAAAGCACTGAACCTCTGTTTACCTCATCTTGTTTAAACAGAGCCCTGTGTGTTAATCCTCCTCCACACAATGAAACTCTGTACGGTGAAAATTGGCTAAGCAGGTCTTTCTTTAGGATCATTCATCACTATGGCATAGCCTCGTGCATACATGGCAGATTTACATCAGTGAAACTGAGGAAGGAAAACAAGAGGCCCATGACATGAGGGAAGGGCTGGCGTTATTTATGAAGTGCCAGTAATCTGCCGAGGACTAGATGGAGATCTAATAAGCATCTCTTTGCAAGTGTGCTGGTGGCAGGTCACCCTGCCACCAGATGCTATAGTGAGGAGGCCAATACGCTGGGCAACTTGGGCTCCTTAAATGCATGGTGTAGTCACTTTGCACACTAGGCTTTCGGCTTTGGAAGCTTGGGCATCTATATGGGAAGTAAGTCTAAGTGATGAGTACAGGTAGTAAAATTAGTTAAGGGAAATGGTGTTCATGTTGCACTTATTTGAAGCCCCAGGACCTTCACCAGGCCAGGAAGCCACAGTGATATTTTCAGCGCTCACTTGGATCGTTTTGTCCCAGCAAAATAAATGCCAACAAACATCAGAGGGGGTTACAAAGATGAATGGAAAACCATGCTTCTTGGAGTAAGCCATCCATCATCCATGAAGGGGTCAAATATATACCTTCCCTTGTGTCACTCTGCTCTATTTCACTGAGGAACCAGCAGCAGCTCTGAAGTTATTACCCAGGAGCCCAAACTGATAATCCAGGCTTAGGCCAACTTCACTAGGCACATTCTTAGAATAGTTCTGGGCTGGGTGCAGGATGGCCAGTGTCAGCTGGCACCCACTAATCATTCACAGACGCTCAGCTTTTCATAGCAATAGCAATACTTGTTCAACAGCCAATTGCCAGACCATGAAGAAAGTTCTCTAACTCCCTGTATCCTGCTAGTTTCTGTTAAACAAGAAATTGCATCTCTTGGCACTGAACAACATGAGAGTTGTTTTTGTATCTGAGGCATTGCTTTTTGTTACGTCTCCGCTGCTTGCACTCTCCTTCACTCAGGGCCCTAACTCATGCTTTTTGCCATTATAATAAGTCTGTTTTAAAAAACAAAATTAAGTGTACTGTGTTTATTCCTTAGGGAGATTTGAAGTCTCTCAGCAACCAAAAAATATGCTTCACAGGATGAAATTCTCTCCCTCTTTTCCCTTTCTCTCTTTTGACAGCTAAGGTTTGGGAAAACACTAGCCCAATGCTACCAGCATTGGTATGTGCAACACCACAACCGAGGACACAGTAATGACTATTCAGCTTTACGTCTCAGAGACTTGGTGATGTGGAGAGGGATATTTAAAATTTCACAAAGATAAAAAGGAAAAAATGGATAGGTTAGCTAGTTAATGACCTAGGCTTAAACAGCATTCCAGGTAAGCACGGGGCTGATGAGGGGTCCTAGGTGGACAGCCAGAGAAGCTTGTCTTGCTAGTGGATGACTCCATGCCAGTGGCTCTCTTATGGATGTTTTTCCACAGGACTGGGCACTGGCATTGGTGAAGCCAAGAATGGCAGGTTGCCCAATGCCCCAGTGCTCTTGCCAGAGTCCTGGTGGCATAGCCAGCTCTGCTGCTGTCCTCCCTGTCATGTTCATCTCACATCCAGCTTTCTCCTCTCCTTCCCACTGTGGGAACACAGATGAACACAACCCCAGCTTTGTCCCAAGTGGGACAAAATATAATTTACCTACATAGGTTTGATCATGTGGCGTGTCTGCCACATGGTGAGAGGGTCATGCAGCATTACCATAACCCCAGTTTGGGGCAGTGTTGCTCTTCCCTGCTGCCAAGCCTTTTGCAATTGCTGCCATCTCGGATTACTGATGCATTGGTGACACTGGTGTTTCTTCATGAAAGACTGGACTGGTGCCTAAAATATAGTTTAGGAGAAAAGAAAAATCTTCCTATGGTTAAACCTGAAATAAAATTAAATCAGATGGAAAGAGTATCAGTGAGTTCATGGCAACAAGGCTGGATAAAATTTTGTGATTGCAATAACCCCTTGTACATGTGAAGATACAGGATCTAAGTAAACAAATAAACCTTTTGTAATTCATGTGTTTTAATTCAAATGTCCAGATCTAGTGATTCTGTAGCTTGATCAGCTGCAGTGCTGCAGAAGTGCAAAATTATAGAATAGAATCATAGAATGATATAATGCCAAGTCATGGAGCATTATTAAGGTGATAAAGTCTAAAGAAAGCTAAAGAAAATGGACTGGGTCAGCATCAGCAACTCCATGCAAGGAGATGTCTTGCTTGTATCTGCTCACCAGTACAGATTTACTCCCTAATGTATGCTGCCTATGTTTTTCAACATGCCAGTGTGATGAGGTACCCACTACCCTCTTCAAAAATTAGATTATCAAAAGCAAATCAGAGACTTACAAAAGCATCTCCCATGCTGAGTGCATGCTTCCATTCAACTAGCTGTTCTCCTGCAGAACAGAATTTAGAAGAAATTCATTGCCAGGCCAGTGGGGAAAGCAGTTCCATCGACCAGGTATAATGTCCGTATATAGAGAATGTAATCTCAGCCTCTAAAATAAAGAGATCTGGGTTTGAATGTCGATTAATAAAAACATTGTATTACAAGGCAGAAAATAGGCCTTGAATTTCTACTCATAATAACTAGCTTATTAGTATGCAATTTTTGTACCCGTTGAAGAGTAAATAAATGTCGAATTAGCTGTTTTTGCAACAAATGCAGGTCATAAACTAAGTCAATACCTTTCACCTGTGCTTTAGTGGGATCCACAAACCAGAAACAAAGGACAACGGAGTAACAGGGTATGGTGTTTCTCTTTCTAGAACACCAGATACCTTGTGCCACTGTCAACCTAACCTGCCGTTTCCATGCCAGATGATTCCATGGGACTTGAGTGTGACAGTAGCTTTCTTCCAGTGAAACAGCCCTAATTTGCCATCAAACCATCTTCCTCAGGGGTGTGATGCTGACAGCCAACTCAACCTTCATGAATTATAGAAGAGCAAGAGCATGGATATTGAACTGGGGTGAGTCATCAGTCAACTTCTGACAACTCAGATTTGTCCTCGGTTATTATCGTAGTTGCTGGAGCTGGGCCTTTGGATGAGTCCCTTCCCTGTGCCTCAGTTTGACCACTCAAGCTCTGGGAGCTGTGGCTGGTCCCCTGCCAGTTGGCTGCCTTCTGTTTGCCAAGTAAGTTTGGTGTGATTTTCCCCTCTGTGAAATGGGACAATCAGCTCTTGGAGACTAAAGCATGAGCGTACAGTGTCAGGAAACAAAGAAACAGGCTGGGGAGCTGTGTAGCCAGTGCAGCAGCTGTGCAAACACTGGATTAATACAGAGCTGCTGTAATTGGTAGAAAAGGTGACATCTATGTTCATCACCCACTGCTCAGTGCAGGAAACACCGTGGCAGAGATCAGCCCAGCAGAACTCCTGCTTTCTCATGAGAGGGGAACTGGGCAGCACGAGGTGAACTGAGTGGTATGGGGGACTGGTTACAGGAATGCTGCAGCAGCACTGAGCACACCTCCCCTGCATGGCTGTGACGTTCTGTACTGCTGCAAACCCTGTTTCGACATAGTTGTG
This sequence comes from Merops nubicus, assembly GCF_000691845.1. Taxonomy (NCBI): domain Eukaryota; kingdom Metazoa; phylum Chordata; class Aves; order Coraciiformes; family Meropidae; genus Merops; species Merops nubicus. The sequence goes on along the minus strand of NW_008620132.1, from coordinate 61,922 downwards.
GGGTTTTTTTGCTGCAGAGAAAAAAAAAACAAACACCAACCATCCATTCAACCTAAAGAGTGAATTTTATATAACCTTTGCTCTCACCCCAGCCTGCAGCCTAAAGGAAGCAGTGCCACTGTGAGGCACTCTTACACAGTCCATTCCCATATAAAAGACTAGAAGAATGTAAGCTATGTGGGCATAGTTCAACTACATTTTTTAGTTTCATGTTTTTCTTATGTTATATGCCTTTTTAAAGGTAAATGAAGCCAATATTTTTTTTTTTTGCAAGAGCCTGCATAGGTAGCCAGCACGAATCCCACCTTACAGAACTGCAAAAAGATGTAAAGAAAGACACTCCTGTGCTTATAGGTGGATTGACCTAGTGACCTAGTCACTGGAGAACTAATTAAAAAAACCCCACCACAACAGCATTCTCACCTTGCTTTTCCTTTAGTTTAGGATAACACACACACAAAAAAAGCCAGCTTAGAAATTAAACATGTTGCATTTAGGTTTCAGTGCCTTGCTTGTGCTGATACACTCAGCTGAGAAGGCTTTCATAATACTCATCTTTTAATTTAGGTTATATGAAGGATCCATGAAAAAAAAACTACTCTGGCCAACTTAATCTTGTTTTAACTTAACCAACTTAATATTATGAAGAAATATTCAGCTCTCCAGTGATCCAGTCTTATAAAGTATTAGCTATACTAATAGTGTCTACAGGGAGCAGGTCAAACTCAGAACTTAGTACAACTGTAAAGAAAAATAATCTGCCTGTCCATGAAACTTCACTTTGAATTCTAGTCAGCAGCACAGAAGAGGCACAAATTCTCACCACTGTCATGGTCCTGTGTGCTTAGCAGGGCACAGAGCTTGTATGGCAAATCTGTCACACTCTGTGGCGCCCAGCAGCTGCTGAGGTACCCCAGCTGCTTGCTGGAGACACAAGAAGTGCCTGTACTCTGAAGCTATGCTATAAATAAGCCTGGAAAGCTTTGGGAATTAACTGTAATGCTCCAGGGCTCTCATGGTACCTGACACTACCAAGGCCCTATTTCCCATGGATGTTTTTTTCTTATGCTGGTAACCTTTTAATTTTAATTTGGGATGGGGAAAATTTGCTGGCAGTTGCACTAAGCCTACAGGGTGCAGTCATCCTTCCTGCACACACTTCCAGAGACTGGGTGAAAACTCAGTCCAGCTCCTTCACTTGCCATGAGCATGTGTGTGAGCATCACCAGTGACTCTCACCCTTCCCCAAGCAGTTAGTAATTTTTCTTTCAGCTAGAAGCAGGTATGGATTTTTGGTATTTAAAGGGCAGTGATATAGCAAATGGCTTCAGTTTCTGTAGTACAGATTAGGGCAAACTTTGCAAGGGATCAGGCAATATGGTGAGGGGGCCTGTTCCAATGAGATTGGGTGGTGGACATGCACATACTTCTGGACCTTTCATGGCTTTGGATGCCTTGAGGTCATCTGGTGTGAAACATTAGGGTTTGTGACAATTTCTGACACTGAAAAAAAAAATTGAAGAGGGGTGGGAAGAAGCATATAGCTGACAAAAAAAGTCATTGATATTAGCCGTCAAAACTAATAAGGATCAAACATGACTCCTTAGATGAGAGTCTAAGCTATTGCTAAAGACCTGCAACAAAAATCACAGTGTTGATCTCTGCTCTGCAAGGACAGAGGTTGGAACATCTTTTCTGGGCCCCACTGCTTGCTGCTATTCCAACAGCTCCCACCAAGGGCTGGAGAGCATCACAGTGCAGGCATTCACCATGACTTTGCTGGAGGGAGGTTTCCAAAAGTTAACAGCCTAATCTAGCCTAAACCTTCAGCAGTATTTTGGAATAGGCATTCTCAGCTGGTGCTCTCAGCTAGAGGTGATAGATGGGCTAGCTGCTCCGGGGTGGGAGGGAACTTTTGAGTTGTATTTCCTTGGTGCTGCTGGGGAAGCAGGCTCAGGGCAGCAGCCAGGCTTCTTGCATGGGATCGGCACTGACCTGGCTGTCTCACGTCTCCTGGGGGCAGAGAGACAGGATACATCCAGTGTCAAGCCTAGGGCTCCATGGAAGTACACTGTGGTTGCTTAGGGCTGGGCACTATCTAAAGCCCAAGTCACAGCCTAGCCCTTAGAGCAGTTAATATCACCTAGAAATAACCTCTTAAGTTGCATACGCTCCTGTAGCTATGCATAAGTGCTGCAGTTGGCTGAGGAGGGTTTGTTAAGCTTCCAGCTTGGTTTCTGAAGGAAACAAGGCTCGTATGGTGAACGCTGGCTGCTTGCTCCCCATACATCAGCCCTGGCCTGAAAGTCCATTTCATCCAAAATCCCTGAGCAGAGGTGAGCTCTCAGAGTTAGACATCTAATGGACTGCACTGATCAAAAAAAAAAAAATCCTTTTACTGTTTATATTTCTCTGTATCTGAATGACAGATAGAGACTCTTTTGATTTTACATGATTGCCTGCCTTCCTCTGGCTGCCTCCACGCTCTCCTGCTTGATTTCAGCTACAATTTTGGTCCTACTGCCTACTGAACAAAGAGGCGCCTTTGTGCTGCACTCACCTTTGGTGCCTGGATTTTGCCAATTCATGTGCAGCTCAGCACCTGCCAACCTCTCCCACCTTCTCCTCTCCCTGCTCCCTCTGGGCTCCCTTAGGCCAGTTGACCATGGCCACTTCAGCAAGCCAGTGATGACGTATTTAGAAAAGAATATGGTATGAAGCTGAAAGGCAGCTCCTTAAATCGAGTGAATTACATTTGTATTAAAAAAAAAAAAGAATTTGTAAATCACATGTTTACACAATGGAGCACGTGAGCAAGCGAGTTCTCATACCAAAGCCAGATGTTCATTAGAAACATGATTTTTTTTTTTTTTCCTTCCTTGCTGCTACCATGAAAAGTAAAACTGGGGGAAAAGTCAGCTACATTGAAAGGAGTATAAATGACTGAGTTAAGTCTACAAAATCCAGGAAATTTCCTGTTAAGACTAAAATCCGGGGTTCCGTTGTAGTCCTAATTTGAACCCAAGATATAAATTAAATCCAGAGTATCAGGTCAGGCGCTCAAGTTCTCAGCCCTTAGCTGTGGAATTTCCAGGTTAAGTTACTTAAATTTTCCTGTTGCTGAATAAAGTTAAAATCCTGTGTGCCATATATTTGCTCATCATAAAATGTTCATTCCTAGCCAGTAACAGCTTCTTTGTCGGTGAAGCCGAAGGTTTATGAGCTTCCCAGCCTTTGTACAGTGTACTGGAAGTTAAGAACTTCCACATGGTGCTTGCTCTGAGGCTTTTGTGAATAAGAAAAGCGAAGCGCTTGCTCTGTATCCAACAAAGGCATCAAATATGGTTTGAATTCTATGCTTTTAAATGCAAAGGATAATATTGATTTTTGTTAAGGTAAATGTCTTGAATTATACACTATATAAACTCGACTCTTACTGAGACATAATGGGCTCTGGGCATTCTTCCAGCACAGCAGTATGAAAACGTATCTTTTAGTATTTCCAGTAGAGAAATGAAGAATTAAAATTTAGATGAACAAAGAATTCAATGGAGCACATCTCTGGTCTCTCAAAAGCATATCATGAGGCAGAAGGACATTTACACAAATGGAAATTTAAGGCCATATTGTTGTCAAAACTCTGGAGTACCTATTGATGTGGATTGGTTAGTGCTTTTTATTGGGATGGTGCTGGCAGGAATAGAAAATTAAATGAGGGGAAAATAGGCAATAAAAAAAAATTAAGTAGTTCATAAAATTGTCACTGTATGCGTCGATCTGTCTCATCTACAGAAAGTGGATGGGATCTTGATCCAAGGGGTACTGGGGATCTCACTAACAAAGCAAAACCCCATACTCTGAAATCCTTATGCACAGCCCATTTGTGTGTGTTTAGGAGGGTGACGAGAACAAGACTTCTCAGTAGGTGAGTGGATGACTCACATACTTGATATTACGTTATCAAAGGTGACAGAGGCACTGAAGAATAGCCACTCACGCAGTAAATGATATCCTTTCATTTATTGCTAAACTACCATAGTACAGGCAATATAGAAAAATATTTTACAGATAGCAAAAAATCATTACATTGGAGGTTAACAATGTTGTTGTAGGAATGTGAATGATACAAACCCCTTTTCAAATCTTAAAGTTAGGCTTCTGAACAAACAGTTTGATTAAAAGGACATCTGTTGGGATGACCTGAGTGACAATTGCTCATTTGTTTATCTATTGGCATCTGGTTTTACCTGAATGTACAGGCTATGACTTCAGCAAAGAGGAATGGGCTTCAGTGAGGGGGGAATTACTTCATAATTACACACACACACAAACAGACCACCATGATTAAGACTGAACTGTATCTTGATTGTCTGGTCTCAGGTCTCACCTTGTGCAGTAGGGTACTGATCAGCATCAGTAAAATGATGGGAGTTCAGTCCTAGAATAACTGACTATTCTAACAACACATTTCTGGGCTATTAAAAGCACATAAATCATTATTCATTTTTGTGACCCAATCATTATAGAACTTTCTGCTCAATTTTATGAGAGTTATTGAAGAGTCTCAAAATACTAACTTTTCTCCAGACAGCCACTCATTTGCAGCCTCTATGATCTTTTACAGTACCAGCACCTTCATTTGAAATTTATTACAATGTGGGTCAGGTACCAGGTTTTTTTTTGGTTGGTTGGTTGGTTGGTTGTTTTTTTTGTACCTCAGAACCAATGAAAATGGCTAAACAATCTTAAACAGACCATAGTAGATTAGATACTGACTCATAATTAAAAAAATTGTTATCAGCTGTCACCCACTACAGTTGTAAAATAACAGATATTAAAAAGACAGATGTCAATCTTATGCAAACATTGAAAAAGGTGGATTATTCATTCTGAACTGAGATGAATAAAGAATTCTAACTTTCCACATCTGATGGCAGATGGCCTTACATTTACGGGTAAGAAATCAATGCAGTGTAAACGAAGTGGAAAAGAGTTGCTATCTGGAAAATTTGCAATTCACCTGATCGAAGCTCAACATTGGCATCCCTTCCTATTGCACAGAAATATGTAGTATAAATAACACACACTCAGAAATGTAGATCAACTGGAACATCAGATGACTTTAAGTGGTGCAAAATTTATGAAGACCTGAATCAATTTATGATTTGAAACTAAGACAGTCATTTTCTTGAATTCCATCTGGCAGATAAATGTTCCCTATTAAGTAGCAATTTTAATGATATGCAGGGGGAAAAAGTAAGACTGAAATATTAAAAAAAATATTTTTGAAGCATTTAAAGCTGTCTTTGAAGTCTTTGGAAAACTTATCAAATACATCTTTTTTTAGGACAATAACAATTCAACAACAATTGCATAGAAAATTAATACACTCAGAAAATGAAAATGGATCTTTTATAAATACTATCCTTAATCTAAAAGGTGTTGCATATTCAGTCAGACAAAAAGCACAGACACTTTTTTGTAAATATATGGATTACAAAATATGCTTAAAAAAACCCATGCTAACTAATTTGAGAACTATTTTAGATACATGATTAAGCAGCAGCATTTTATACAATAGATAATAACATAGTGCTGTTTTGGGAAATATTCTACATTCAGAAAATGCTGTATTCCTACAAGAAGAGTGGAAGTGATACATATTTACATGGATACAAAAAAAGCAAGTGCAAAATCCATGGTTCTTCTACATTCTTTCTACCAATAAAAACACATACATTAGACACTTCCATTCCATTGCTGTTGTTAAAATCATTCTCATATTTTGCTCATTCTCATGGAGAAAAACAAAAACTGGACTTCATAATTTATTGCAAGTATCTTCACAAGCAATTACTTTCCTGGCAAACTGTACTTCCAACACTCGTAACTGGCCAAAAAAAAAAAAAGTCTTCCTCTTACCTGCCCACTCCCTTTCCACTCTCAGACTGTTTGCATATCATGAATCATGATTTTAGTCTACGTCTATATATTTGATGCAGAAGTTTATAAAAGCTCATCCTGTATTTGCAGCCAAAGCTTGGATGGAAAAATGGAAGTAAAAAAAAAAAATGCACGCACACGTAGAAAAAAGAGAGATGAACTTTTGAGTTCCAAGGAGTCCCATGTACTTTGCATAGTATAAGTTTGATGGAAACTGCATTAGAGTCGTTCACCCTGTAGACAATATATTTGGAGGCCTTTGGTACAATGGCAGGAAGGCACTGTGGTGAAACATTCAGATAAGTGAGGAAAGACAGAATTTCCTCATGTGTAAGTATGGCTATCTTCCAGATAAAGTGAGAACAAATTACTCACAAAATGTTATTAACTCTTCCAGTGTTAAGCCAATGCTTCTACAGAAAGAGGAGTAAGCTGTATTAAGTAACAAAATATTAATAATGGAAAAACACAGATCAGCAAGAACAGGAAATAATTTAGTCCTGTGTATTTTTAAGTTCTTCAGCCTAGCTATGTAATTTTAATGTATCATTTTTCTTTTAAAAGGAGACAATGTGTAACACTACGTCTGAGGACATTCCTTTTCTTCAGAAATAAATATAAAGCTTTATTGTTTAACTAACAGTTGCATAAAAAATTGGCTAGAATAGCACAGCCTGACCTCCTGTAGCTGTAAATAATGCCACTAAAATGTAGTCTATATTATATACATCTTATCCAGTAGCTGGCTTCATGCATTTGTGTGTGTCTGGCTGACTGGAGCCAACTACAGGATCGTGACCCAGGTTTGTAAGGGGGTTGGGGTGGAAGGTGTTCACATAGAGTCATATCTATATAATATATCCATAGATATGGTTATATTATATAAATATACACATGTATGCACCTACACAAACACACATGCAGATTAATCTCTATGCATTAAAGAAAATGAGGAAGAAATATAAGTGATGTAAGCATGAGTAAAGCACTTGTAACACTTCCCCTCTCTACAGCAAAGTGCCCAAAGGACCACATAAGAGCTGTGGAACTCTTGTCTTTTGGTTAGTGAGTGCATGCTGCATGGGTACATCCTACAAAGTAGCTTTGATGGAGCCTTGCTGGGGCTCAGGGGTTTGCCCAGCTGGGTCTCTTTAACTGCTCAAAAGCCTTTGCTAAAAGTCTTGTCTGCTATACACATTTGTATCTTATAGTAAAATGGGGAGAACGATGCTTAAATGAGCAATGGGGGACAGTGGCAAAAAAATAAAATAGAACCCACATGATGAACATGCATACTGCAATTGCACATTGCAGGAGGGAGGTTGCTAGGGGATTTGGTGCGTGGTTACCTGACCATAATCAGCCATCCATCTGTATACAGAGGACTATTGACAAGCAGTTACTATAGACAATCACCAAAGAAGCAGCAATATTTTTAGACTACATCCATGTGTCCATAGAGTTGAAAAGACATTTATGGTCTTCTTTGATACTTTATTGTAAATCCATCAAGAGAAAAGTTTCTGTCAGTTATTTGGTTTTCTGTGAAAGGGTTTTTGGTATGCTTTCCAAATTTCTCCTATACTTTATAGATTGGATCACAGAAAAAAAGACAGTAATTTCTGATACTACCAAGTGTGAATTCTGTGAAACCAGAAGACACATTTGGTCTGTTCTTTTACTCACCTGCAGTAAAGAATTTCTGAAAGGCAACTTCTGGCCTGAGGAATTTTTCAAAATTGTCCAAATCATTAGACTGCATTAAAAATCCATTCTATATGGCAGATTCTGGCAAACTGGCATTTTAAAAAATAATCCAAAATAGATTAATTGAAGCATGTGATCCAGTCGAAGTACTATACAAGTGCTGTTTAACAATAATTCCCCTGTGCAGAAATCACTTTGGCTACTTTGGCCTCAGTTTTGTTTCAGTAAAAGTCAGCAATTGAAAAAAAGGCCACTTTCACTTCTGCAGGTAACAGGCTGAGGCTTGGCTAGCTCAACATCCAACTGATGCAACATGTGGAGGCCACAATGAGGCATGCAGTGACTTTTTGGTGTTGCAAAGGGATACAATGGACTCATTTTGCGACAACAGATTTGAATTTCACAAAGTGGACTAACCCCAGCTGCCGCTCACTAGCTTACACCAGTGCTGCTGGTGGGTGTTAGCACTACCTGAAAGGGAAAAAAGCAGCAAACTCCCCAAGCTGTGTTATTCATGCAGGTTTGGGAAGTGCAGGCAGGAAGGTCTCTGCTCTGGTTCTAGATTTAGACTTGGATGAATTCAGAGCTTATTGCTGCTTTCGTGAAACTGAGATTTCTGTTTAAGACCCTAGATTACAGCCGAGACCTAGGTCAGGAGTATTGGGAAGTCCAACGCTTCTGTCTCCCTCTTTAAAACTGAAGACCTTGCAGTATTTAAGCACCAGCTTCTACTGGCATATATTCTTCACACTGCTCCTGAAAAGATTTCTGTTGACCTGAGCACATACTCAGCAGGATTTGTACAAGAACTTCCTTGCAGTACTGGGGAACCAGTTATCCAGCTGCCTTGCTGTACCCATATAACCTAATTCCTGCTCTGAGCATGTGGGTACATTGGTATTCAGTAAAGTTTACTGCAAAACAACTGAAAACAGGACAGTTCCATTTTATTTTCTAGAACAAAGCTGAGGCTCCTCATTCTTAAAAATATCAACGTTCCTCATTTACAAAACCAGGAAAGATTACTACGTATTTCCTAAAATACTATGGCTATCTTTCCCTGTACATTGATTACCCACTCTTGATGTCTTTTATCACACTGTGGTAACAAGAACACACCAAAATGTTATAAACTTGCTCGCCATACGACTGCAGATGGCAGTGGTTATCTTTTATAGTGATAAGCATGTGGCAGTACAGTATATTCTAACACATGAAGCAAAACATAACAAACATACTAACTCACATGGAAATTTAACCTTTCGAGAAATTGCTGGTAGCTTTGCAAAGCTGAAGAGACAAGCTGAGTATCAGTAAGTGTGTTCTTTTTCTGGAACACACAGCTTCTCTAAGATGCAATTATTTTCCTCTGCAGCTTTTGTGGTTAAATGTTACAGCTGCTAAATGAGATGAGTTACAAGCCAATAGCAGGTTCTATATGAAAAGAAACAGCAGTAACTTATTAGCGAGAGAATATCTAAGATGTGTTCATACACTGTCTAAATATTAATAAGGATCAGTCATTAAATCTTTGGGTTTACTGTGACTCCTATATATTACTCTCTGTTTTATCTGGGTTTATTTTACCTTGGGACAGGTGTTACAACTGCTGAACTGCTCTTCTCACTGGTTCTCTGTGAGCATCTCTCTCCTTCAAATTCCTATCCAGTTTGACAAGAAAAAAGAAGAAAACTCCTGTATTCAGCTGACATCTACTGTTTGAAACTGATCGTGGTGCTCAGAGTCAGAAAAAAAAATGGCTTTGGATCCCAGGTCATATAAAGGCAGAGCAAGCTTGGGCTGCTTCAGTTTCCTACAATAATAAAATTTATCAAAATGGCTTTGAGACCTGGAGGGCAAGTCATTGTTAGTGAACCGCAACATGCTGTTATTCTTTTATGGAATACATTACTCTTTCTTCCCCTGTTTCCCACCCCACCCAAAAAAAACCCCCTTGCTTTGTGTGGTGTTCAGGAATGACATATCGCTTCTTATTATGAAGATAGATCGATACATAGATAGATATTTTGTAGCAGGCTTGAAGAGTTTCCTCAGACAGATGCTCTGTTACAGGAGAACAATACGATCTTTGGACAAAAGGAAGGGTGTCCTTCTTGATGTTTACAGAGAGAGGTGAGTTGCTTAGTTAAGGCTGTTAGCTTGATGCCAATACATCGTTCCTTGCATTGAATTGGTGCCTTGAGATGAACAGTTAAGGAAGCAGGAGGTTGCAGGGGCACTGAAAGGATCTAAGAGGTCAGTTATGGAAGGATTCGGTAAAAGTTGTCTCACAAATCTCTTCTTCTATGTCTGATTTCTGGCAGGGAGTCCAGAAAACTCCTTCCTGATAATTTCATTAACTGTGAAACAAAAGAAAGAGAAAGAAATGTTAGAGTACTTTCAAACTCATGAGAAGTAAAAGCAACCCTTGGGCAGTTTGCTGTTAAACTGAAAACTTCCCCTCTGTACTCATAATTTTATTAAAACTTAAAACTTTTACTCCTTTTCACCAAGACTACATATTTTTTGAAGGCAAGGGGGAAGGAGCAGAGAAAGGGGATTTACGCTGTGTTCAGTATGCTTCAAGTACCATAAAAACAGAACTGAGAAGCTGTCCCTTGTGTCCAGTACATCCTACATCCCTTATGTATGTAACACTTTCCCTCTTTCACAGACAACCCCTGTATATGAAGTAAAAAAGGAAAATCTGTAAGTATTTAAGCACTTTAACATTCTTACCAGGCTGAAGTAAGAATACTTTGAAAAGAAAAAAGCCAGGTTTGGAGGTATAGTGCTGAAAATACCAAGACTGCAATTTAGGTGAAAAATGTTGGCTTTTTAAGTTGGGTTCTTTTTTTTTTTTTTTTTTCCCAAATCTCACTGTACAGTCTATTTGCCCTACATTTTTATTCTAGTTTATTTGTAGATCATAGCATAAGCAAACTTCCATGCACCACTGTGATACTCTGAGGGGCTGGGACAGACTTGTTAATAATGCTCAAGAGAAGACACAGAAGAATTTTGCTCTCTGTTTAAAAAATAAGAACAACATTACATGTGATACACAACAGCCATTGTCTCCTGTCTACTTTTCTCCAAGCACCCTTTGGTATCTCCTAGAACAACAATTCTCTCTCTCTAAGCTGCACGTTCAATAGGAGATAGCGAAAATATGCGCATTGTGGTGCAAAACTCCAGAACTACCTATTTTGGGGCTTCACTTCACATGGAACTCCTCGATGTTATATTGACCAAGGGGGTTCACAGTTTGGAAACTGTTTATCGACTTGGACAAATTTGCCTGAAAGACAGAAGACCAATTTTTCTAAGGTTTCAGACTCTAGATCTAAATTTCTCCCCACTGATATTTAAGGGCTAAGACAAGGACTAACTCAAAGCAAAGACCCTCACCCAAGACTTATTAATCCTCAGGTATGCAGCTGTAAAATCCCTCCAAATTTAGGCCCATTTCTAACAAAGGTTTATGAAAAAAATTATTTCACATAGCACTTCACCATGTCCCACAATTAAAAAAAAAATGGTGCTATTTAAGCTCCATCTTATTACTGTATGGATGTCTGATGTGGTGGGCTACACGTCTCAAGGACTAGAGCATTTGCACAAAAGCTTGACAGGAGGAAGGAGCCAGCCCTCTGCATAACCAGGTAGAGTATATCCTCCTGAAGTCACCTCATACTCTATGCCACAGAAGACAGTTTCCATCCCTCCATGCTCAAAAAATCCCACCATTAACAGCCCAGAGTTCACCTCTTTCTAATTCCAGCCATGAAAAGCCTGATTCCAACTAGATTAATAGATCTTGGAGAGGACATGGGCAAAAAAATCATGGCTGGCAACGGAACTCCTGTCCTCTCTCCTATTCCCCAACTTTGTATCTGCCATCATCACCTGCTGGCTTTTACTGGCCTTTTGGGTGAATTCTTGCAAATAAAGCACAGATGGAGGGTTATTTGGTGTGTTGCTGCTCTGCAGTGCAATGAAGCAACCAGTGGGAGGTGAGGTTGGTCCACTATCAGGCAAAAAAACTCTTTCAACTTAGAACTTCCTGTTTGCTCTACCCAGGAAATGAGAGGAGTAGGTCTTCAATGGAAATTTTTCAGTCTCAGCTAAAAATAGCAGTGAGGTAAAAGAAGTGGGCACCCACTCTTACAGGGTCATTTCCTTTCTAAAAACAAGGGGGCTGAGACTGCGGGCCAATTTATTTATTGACATGTTTGTCTGAGCAGCCAGCATACCAAAAATACCACGTATGAGTTTCGCTTCATTTAAAACAGTCACCGCTTGTGGAAATATCGAAGCCAACAGTCATTTTCATCTAGGAAGGGTTAAATAATAAGTGAAAAAATAGCAGATAATTAAATGGAAACCTACAGCCTTCATAGGGATCTGTTTCTGGTTTTGTTTCCCAGACTGAGTTCAGCACCAGCACATCACAAGCCCAGAGCTTGAGCAATGCAGGGACCTCCACTCGTCAGGTTTGGGTGGGTTAGCCAGTATGGTAAAGCGCTTACTCAGCCTGCAAACTTGCACTTTCCCTTCTGTGTGCTGCAAGGAAGGTCAGCAGTGGGTTTTGTGGGCTGAGGTTCTAGGGGGAGTACAATATGAAAAGAGCTAAAACATTGCAGAGGAACAGCATGAAGCATTAACTCCATAGGTGGGCTGCAGGAGCATGCTTGGGCGCAGCTAGGCTCTTACTAGTGACAAATTAGATTTTTGTAGTAAGCATCCAAATGACAAGAGAGCTTCCTGTTATCAGTTGGCCTGAACGTCCTGCAGTCACCCTGAATTTCACCTAAATAAAAGTGGTGAGGGGAGTTAGGTGCAGTTTAAGATAAGCAACACTAGTCTGGGAGCTCTAAGGGAAAGCAGTGTAAATCAATGAATGTCTCAGCACAAAAAGTCCTAATCTACAATCAAAGCCCCTAAACCTAATAAATATATAAACATAACAGGAATGCATCCTAAGGCAAGTGTCTCCCTCTCAGCTTGCAGTCACCTCCAGAACAAGTCTAGTGAAATCACACGTCTTTGGTGATCTGCTCCAGATTTGGGAGCACATGGATCCACATCCAGGTGTCATCTCAGTGAATTTGGTTTCAATAGTAGTTTGAACAAAATCAGCAAACTAAGACATATCTAAACTTCAGAGGAAGGTGAGATCATGTGCTCACCTTGCTATTCTGAACTCCCATTTATTTTCTTTTGGTAGCATGGTTTGAATGTATTTCAAGTATTGGTTCTCATTAGATGGAGATGATGCGGTTAATAAGTAAAATATTATTTAAGAAGCCTGGCATGTGACAGCTCTGGAGCACACTGCTGTTGATCCATCTAATGAGAGACAACTGATTAAATGGGGCCATGAGGACATATGCAAAGATAATGAAAGATTAAATAATAAAAAAGGATATTGAAATTACAGCTGATGTCAGCCATTCATCCCAAGGAAATGCCTAGCTGGGCCTGAATCCCTTCAGCACATCTTCTGTTAGGTACTGCTGTTGTACAATAATTACAATAACCTGGTGCTTGGAGATCCCCAAGTTAGCAGAGTTCAAGAGGCTGGCTGGAATCATGTGGGAGAATGTCTGTCTTCTTCTAATCACACAGCTTTGATGGGTTAGTCAGTCTCTCAGGCTCCAGTCCTCAAAGATATGAATTCACATCCTCTCAGATAGAAATCTGGAGTGTATTCACTTGTGGGATGATAGTGGATTGAATTAAATACTGAGCTTCAGCTAGTAGTCCAGATACAGAAAACAGCCTCCAGTTGTAGCTGGCAATGAGTCAGCTCCTTGTAATTCATTCTACAGCCCCTGCCCACCCCGACACGTGTGTGTGCACACTCACACATCCATCAGAGTAACAACTTTGGCAGGGTTATTCCATGTGTATGTCTGGAATAACACTGATTAAATGGGTGTTGTCACAGCACTATGCCCATGGCAGTGACCAGGGTCTTCAGATAATGTCCAATGCCCTTTGGAGATCCTGAAAGAGTGAGGGTCCCATCAGAGGAGGCAAAGCTCAGTTCCAGTGGGCTTTTCCCTGAACCTTTCCATGGTGGCTCTGCTGAGGTGGCCAACAGGCATTTTTATGTGCAAGGCAAACACAAAACACACAGGGAGGAACTAAGGGCTTAACAGGGAGTGGGGAGGAAAGTTGAACCCTGAATTTGTAGCATGCCTTCAAAAGATGACCAGGTAAGCTGTGGTCCCAACATGGTTCCAGCTGCTGTCTAGGAATGACAAGATGCTCCAGCCCAGCATGCACAACCCCATCTCTGCTTCCCTGCCCACCAGCTACTTCAAGATATCTCTGTGGTCCACAAGTGAGGAAGAAAAGGAATAAAAAAAAAATAAAATAATAATAAAAAAAAAAATTAAAAAAAAAAAGATTTTAAACCCTTTAAGCTTTTAAAAAGGGGAATGACTTTTTAATTGAAAAAAAAAAAATAAAGGGTAAGAGAAACACACAGCTGGAAAAAAGGCAGAAAAATACCAATTACCTTTCTTTTTGATTGCTTGGATCAAAGATCACAGTCATTCTTTTTCATATAATGTTTTGTATCCAGCTAAGGTGTGTATCTATCAGCTCTGAAAAAGATTTGCAAAACCGTTTTTGAGAAAAAAAGGTAACCTTTGACCTATGTTTCAGGGCCAAATGTTACAGTTTGCAGCTACTCTTTCATTTTGTGGTTTAATTTACTAAAAGGATATTTCAGCACATACAATACATAAGGTAGACTTTAACTGCTGACCTTTCTGTTTGCTAAGGTCCAGCACTAGATTTTACTTTTTTCCCCTCTTTTCATAACTAATATTATCTGAAAATAAATATGCAAAAAATTACACTTCTAAATTAGTCACAAGACATGCAAAATGCTGATAATTTGATCTGAGACATCAGAGGCATAGGAGGTCCATGCGTCTTGTAAGTCAGGTTAAAGAGTAGTCACTGAATTTTAAAAAATGCAGTTATATTATCATCTTACTGGCCTAAATAAAACATGACACATTTATGCCAGATCAAAGTCAGTCCCTTTTAAGTAAGTGATTTAATTACAGTGGCATGCAAATTAGACTTTGCCTTAATTGGAAAGAACAAGAAGAATATGTGCAAGAAATCATTGAAGTTACAGTCTTTGTGCCAAATAAAGTGTTTTGGGGTTTTCTTTCTCATAATATGGTAATATTTTAAATTATTTCCTTTTTTTTTCCCCATGTGATCTTTTCAGATTTCTTTTGAATTCATCATGAACGCATTTGGCTTTCTGCACAACCATGTGGAAATTAAAAAAAACAATTGCAATATTAAGGAGGAAAAAATGTTTCTGAAAACCAAGTTAGTTCTGAGTGCAAGATTCAGAAGTGTCTTTGCTGCTGGATTTCACGTGACTATACATAGAAAAGAAATATTTTACTTGGCTCCCTAAGGTCGCACAGCCATGTATCACTGGAACCTACCACTCAGTATACAGCCTATTTTATATTCTGAATCTTGGAAAATTGGCTTTTGCACAAGCAAGCAGAGCAACTAATTGACTGATAAATACAAACTTAGGTGTATCAGCCACAAGAAGCCTAAACCAAACCAACTGTGTTGAGGAAAAAAACTTTATGTGTGTGGTGGGGGTTGTTTTATAAATTAACAGCAATGAAAAGCTTTTTCTTTTCTGGAAAAGGGGAATATATAACTACAAGAAGGTTCTTAGCTGCAAAGCTTTACTTTACACATCAGAAAAAGCTTCTACTTTTCAAAGTAATGCAAAGAGATGAAACTTTTCTTCCTTGTCCTGTTTGTAATCTATGTTTGTAATATGTTTAAACAATAAGCCTCTTCAATGCCAGGCAGCCCAACAGCAGTCAGGTCATCTCCATGAATCAAACTCACTCTTGGAAGAAGTTACTGATCTCAAACTAAGTGGCAATTCAAGCACTGTGATGCATTTTTGCTAATAGTTTCAATAAGCTCAAAACCCATCGGCATCTTTCCACGAATTTAACAGGATAATACAGATATCTGATGGAAAACAGAATCTAAATAAAATGCATATTTTTGGCTAAAGCCTGTCCCAACTGAAATAAATATCTAAACTCCTCATATTTCACAGGAATTTCTGAATTTCACTCGCATTTAAATACTCTTTCCTTATATTTCAATATAGTTCCAGAGTGAGGTATAAAAATAAAACAGTCAGTATCTATGATACTATCCTACCCAAAATCTTTAACAGGAAACCCAGCATGCCTGTACAAAAAGAGCAGAAAATAAAGATAGCATTTATGCTAAAAAAAAAATTCAGTGTCCTAAGTACACTATACATCAAAACTATCAAAAGGAAATAAACACACACTTGTCTGTGACACTACTCCAGAAATTTTAAGGGTTGTCTAAGTACTTTCATTATTGTCAGTGGGCTTCCAGAAAAGGTTAACAGCCTGCTACCACAAAACAACTGTCTTAGAACTGTCAGGAAAGTGTGACCTAGTAGTTAAGGCAGAAGACTGGACAGTGGGATGCCAGAGCTTGGACCTCTGCTGTGTCAACATCTTGCCATATGAACTTGGCCAAGTCCAATGTAATCCTGAAGGACCGGATTTATTACAAGGTTTCCTTTGGGCTTACATATGTAGAAAGACTGTGAAGGTCACTCTCAGGGAACTTAAATAACATCTAAATGCCTAGCTAACAGAAAAAAAAAAAGCCTGAAATGGCAATGACCTCCATAGAATGAGCCTATACTAAGTGTGTGGATGCAGTAGAGAGATATCATTTCCAGAAGTGCCTACAGGGATGTCTTTGAAATCCTTAGATAGTTTAGATCTCAAGCTAACAAAGGAATGGGTGTTGAGCTCACTTAGGCACTCTAAAAATCCTAACAGGCAACAATTTAAGCTACCAGTCTAAAACCTTTAAACCTGTAAATGTCAGTCAACATTAGGTTGCTCAATACCTCTAAAAATCAAGTCCTAACTATTCCTATGAGGAAACTGAGACAGTACAGGTGAGGAGAGCACTTTGAAGACAGTGACTTATTCTGACTTGGCTGTACCACATCTGAAGTCAGGAAACTAAGGAGCACCCCTCAGCCCTGGGGATGCCTTCTCCTTGGGAGACACTGGGGTAGCACTTGTGAGAAGCTGCACAGATGCTCTCTCCACTGACTGCACAGTTGGTAGCCTGAATAATTTCTTTCAGAAAAACAATCCTTTTTGTTTATTCATGCATTATCCTCATACAGAAGGTGTTACTCTGCAGTTCCCTCCAGCCAAGTTCTCCTCAGGAATACAAGGCAACGTGAGCAGTCACAAGGGATGGAAAACAGCATGGTTTGCAGCACTGGAGGTAATGTGAGGCCTCTGCTGCCCTGCCTGTACTACCTACAGTGCACAGAGCTGTTGGGTGCCAGTCCTGTTTTGCCATGCTTCACTTCAGCTTGTTACACAAAGAGTTACAATCTTGTAAATCAGTAATAAGTTGCACCTAAACCTTTTAATGATCAGTAAAAAACCATTACACTTCCTTGGCCAGAGGACCTTCACACAGTTAATCAGTTAAGAAAAGAACGGGGTATTAACTCATTTAATTCTCTAGAAGACCAGTTTATTGAGAACCTATAACAAATGGACCAAAATGTTGCCCAAAATTGAGCTGAATGGAGGAATTCTAAGGCTGAGCAGGTGCCATCTGTGGTGCTTTCAGTTACTTAATCCCTGTTAGAATCTGCTGGAAATCAACGAGTTATATCTTCTAGGCACCTTCTTCATGAACCTGGAAACTGGGCTTATGTGATCCTTGCAGGACACACATGCACTCACGCACGAGCTTTCTCATCCTGGGTTGTTGACTGGAACATCAACAGAAAGAGCAATTTTTGCTCCAGAGTATGATTTCCTGATTGCTTGATGGATTTCAGTATTAAGATGTCAATTTTTTATCAAAAGGTTCTAAGACAGGTGCCTGCCTACACATTGGCTAGAGGAAGAATCTGATTCTGCTGGCAACCTGGAAAGTGCCCTTGCAGGCATGATTTTGTGCCCCCTGCCCTGTTAGGCTTCAGCATATCATTGTGGGAAGCCCCTGTAGCTCATCTGAAGGTTCACTCCTCTGGTATAAAAAGCCCTTAATTTAGCAGAGTTGCATCTTAGTCACAGCATGGGTACAACGGGAAGAGACATTCCATTAAACTGGAGTGCTTCATTAAATCTCATTCTCAGAATCCTTTTTCCACCCAGTCCACAGTGCTCCACATGCTGAAACCAAACCCAAGTCAGTGTTGAGGGTGGCATCCAGTGCCAGGCACTGCCAATCTCATTCACAAGTTACCTCACAAAGGACTGGCTCTGAATACTGATGCAGACACTGCTAGGAACTATATGAACATGAAACAAACCCTCTTGTATTCCTAAGTTTATTAAGACAATGATAAACGTCTTATTTAATTATTAGATAAACCCTGTAAATCTATTTAATCACTACAGGCAAGGCATAAAGGGACTGACACAATACATGATGGCTTTGTGCAGTTCTTTGTGCACAGCAGTCACTCTGGGAAGTGTACCTTGAAAGTGGAAAACTAGATCAGCCTGGGTGTGATGAGGAATACCAGGCCACTGTGGATTTGGTTTGCAGTAGCTTTCCATAACAAAGTCTTTTTTTAACTGACTTTCTTTCTGCTCACATATATTTAGATATGTCTTTCATTCAGCAGTACTCTGATGCCAGATAGTTTTGGCTGAAATTGTAAGGGAAGGGACATGTGTTTGAGTCATGCAGTTGGTTCTTTCTAGTTCATAGTTAGCAAGTTACTGAGAAAAGATTTAGTTCATATTTAGTTTTAGTTAACATGCAATGAGATCAAGTAAAATATTCCATGTAGAATACACAAATAATAAATAAACATACAAAAACTTATACCAGAAGTGGATGGAGTTAGTTTTCTTAAACCACATATACATATGCTGGCTAAACCAATATACAAATACTAGGCTGATGGACTGAAACTTAAGAAACACAAGGCAGGAGTCTTCATTTTGTCAGTCCTAACTCTTGATCTAATGCTGTGACAGCTGCTGCAAAGCACAAGGGTCAACTGTGCTCACATTTGGGGTTTTTTTGTGCTTGGTTGGAACCTTATGAATTTACTACAAAACTGCTGAGTTAAGCAGCGTCATTTGGAATCAAGACATTTCTTTTTGATTAAAAACAGCAAAACCAAAGGAGGTTGGTGATGACTTTTTCCTACAGTAGCTTGCACCTCACAATTTAAAAGCTAATGGAATTGGTAACAAATACCACAATGCCTTCAAAATAGCAACTGCCGGCAGGAAAAGCACACAAGCGATAGCGCTATTTATTCACACGCCACTTTGCAGTTTCATCATTCTCCTAGACTTAACCTATTTACTAAGAGGCAATATGAGTCATTCGGCAAAGTGTTTCAGATACAGAGAGAGAAAAGAGAATGGATGAGAGAAAGCTATTTTTTACAGGAAATAACTAGGGGATAGGAACCAAAGAACAGTTACAGCATGTTCAGGATTAGCTCAACGTAACGAGAATAGGCAATCTGCTGCTTTATTTCTGTCACAAAGGAACTATCAGAACAAATATTTAATTGAGGGGAAACAAACCATATTACTCTTCTCTTTGGGCAGTTTTGCAGGGGATGAGCAGTGAATAATGTCATCTGTTCTCCTCCCTCAAGCACTAGTGCTTATGTGTATTAATCCACAGAACTATTTACTGGCTCTAATTCTCTGGCATCTTATCTCCTGCTGTGTATTAACTTTGCAAGTGTCCCTGCTGAAGGGCTTGTGGATTCTTGCAGAACCTGGGCCTCTCCAGCAAACCAGGTTTCCCTCTGAACATGTCTGAACTGAATTTTGAGCCTGGTTTTCAGGAGAAAACAGCCAGCAGAAAACCACTGTCCCAAGGTAACAGGGAAGATGCACGAGTGGCCTACAAACCATTTTGCCAGACAAACTAAGCTCTCCTCTGGAACAGTCATGCAAATAACCTTCTGCTTGCAATTACCTGCTTTCACAAACAACTTTGGAACAGTAAGCATGAAGACAGCATGTGTTTCTCATGTGCTTTATTTTACAGAGGACTATGGGCAGTAGGCACATGAAATTACTTTTGCGAACAGATTATTTTTCTATCATAACTCCACATCCTTCAGCAAATGAATGTTTTGGGCCAGATTTTCCCCCTGTTTGTGTCAGGCACTGAACAGAGGCCTGGTATCAGGAACTGCCTCTTCAGGGGACAGAAAGCAAGAGGCACCAGCAGAGAGGTCCGTGGGTCTGGGCAATGGGAGCCCAGGACAGCTGAATGCCTCACTTTGGGGCTACAGAAGTCCCAGGTTAGCTGGAAAGAATCCAGACCATTAAATATTTAAGTGGTTATTGACAGACTGTTACAATCCACATACAACAATGCCAAGGAAGTGCCACATACAAGATACTGTGTGTCTGCCCACGTCCATCAGTTTGCTTTTATTCTGCACTTTGACAGCAAGTCCTTTGAGGCAGGAACTGCCTTTTTTTTTTTTTTTTTTTTTTTTTCCCCCTTTACAGTCAATACAGCAGCTGCCAGAATGGAGTTCTAATCCATGTGGGGTTTCTAACATAAAATGATGTCATAATAAAAATACTACATGATACTACAAAATATTTGTATAAATCAGAGACCATTATGAACCAAGAGAGAGAGGCAATTATAAGAGATACCTATAACTAGAAAAAGGAGTGCCAGTGCTATAGGAGCAGATCCTGTAACTGACTTTGTATCTCACCTCAAGAAGACTGGGAACATCTGACAATAAATAGCTTGAGAGAATAAGAAAAAGGTATATGCATTGTCCAAAGACTTCAAACTTTCAATTTGAGTCAATGGCACAAAAAAGAAAACTTCTGTTCTAAGAATGAAAAAGAAAAAGAGGGATATAAATTAGCAGAAACAGAATTCAGATCTTCAATGTCCAATGGCTGTTGAGGTGACTATCTTCAGCTGAAGTGCAGCCAGCAGTACTGAGGTTGGGCAATTCCCAACCTCACCACAATAGCAATAACCTACATTTATTCAGAAATTATCCCTCGATTATTTGCAGACCTCCTATCCCAATTGCAGATCAAGATGTAGGAACAACCACCCAAAGAGCTTGTCCCAGGGAATCCTTCCCAGGATTTAATGATGAGCCATTCCAAATTTTCCAACTGTGAGGTCTCAGAGCTGTGTGCATTCCCATGGAACCCAGGCAAGAGGCAAAACACTGTGCTCACTGCAGTGTCTCAGGGGCATGCTGCAAGTACCTAGCAAGATCCTAATCACTCCTGAGTTCTCATCAGCTGTATGACAATAGTCTCCTTTGTACAGGAGTCTGCACAGCCAGCTCACAAGTTCTGCATTTGCAGCTCATATTGAACCTATTAGTTTGCATTTAACCACCCATTGCTACACTTCCTGGGTGAATTCAAACCAAAGAACGAAGACTTTGGAAACTCATCGTGACAAAACAACCTCTTGCCTCAAATACAGTTAAAATTTGCTTACGTTTGGTATGATCTCATCTGATTACAGAACACATTCAGAAGCAATTGGCAGGCCATCCTGTTTGTCCTGCAGTTGGGGAACTAGCCACAGACAGATGGAAGACACAGTAATAGCAGAGCTGAAGGCCAAGATCACCATAAGTCTTTCTGAGCGGTCTTGAAATGAGAGGGACTGCCAACAAGAATGAAATGCCCCAGCTAACACACACAGCATAATGAAACCAAATGAAGCCACTGGATACCTTCTACAAGGCTAGATTTTTAAAGGTATTTTGGTAGCTAACTCTGAACTAAATCACCATGGATAAGGTATCTAGGCACTTTTTAAAAAAATCAAATTCACAAACTGATGAGCATGTAAAACCTCTCAGAATCTGGCCTAGGCTGTACCCCATGCTTCATTGACAGAAGAGATGGAACAAGGGTTAGGGAACACCAGTAGAGGATGTTGTATGATAGGAACTGGATGTTGTCCTTTTGGATGCTGAGTAGAGTTTTTGTACTAGTAAGGGCTGACTCATGGGTGGAGAGTTAACGCTGACAATCCTTACATGCTCCTTGCAGCATCAGCATGAGAAAGGCTCACACAGTGTCTATGCAGCACCATTATATAACTTTACCATCATCACCATCACGCAGCAACAGCACACAGCACAGCCGTAGTATCTTCTCTAGGACATGGGAGCAGCTCTGATGGCTGACCATTACCACCTGCTGTGCTTTGCCACAGGCTCAACATGGAGGAGAACGACAGCAGAGCAGCCACAGTGGGGAGAAAAACAGCTGAAGCAACAGGATGGCTATCCATCTCAGGCTGTGCTCTGCTGTAACTCGTGAGGCTCAGAGAACTTGGCTGCGGGTTGTAGAACATGCTGCAGAGCCTCTCCCAGCCAGCTCCAGCTCCCGTGGTGTTGTTGGCACTCCAGGACTACCTGGCTGTGAGCATAGGTGTAACAATAGAATTACCTGCTGGCCACAGCATTGCTGAGCCAAGCAGCAGCAGCAAAACAGGCTGGTGCCTGGTAAAGAGGAAGGAATATATTAAGTACCACAAAAATGCCACATCGAGAGACCTAAAAATGAAAGTAACCTACTGCTGAGAAAAGACTATCCAAGAGTCTGAGTATTCCCCCTTGTCAGCCAAGAAGTTGAAACGTGCTCAAGTTGAAGTGGGTGGTTACACCACAGCGACTTCAGAACAGGCTCGTGCTACAGTGGGTATTGGGAGAGAGCAGAAGGAGCACCTCAGAACTAAAACTCCCCCATTTTGTGCTGAGAGAGACCAGTGACCTTGGGAGAGTGCTATCACACAGAGATTGGTTCAGTCTGATGGCCAAGCCAACCAGCCACTGTCCCTGCAGGGCCTGATTGCACAGAGGGTGGAGCGGGAGCAAGCTCTGCACTGGCTGTGTCACAGGTCACACAATGGGGCATTCCTCTTAGGGGGTTCCCTGGACATGACTGTGGTCAATACTAAAAATACTGGCACAGTCTATATTTAGGCTGGAAATCACCACTGTAACTACTGACAGCCAGCAGAGTCTCCAGAGAGGGTTTGGTCACTGCTGACCCTGGCTGAGACCTGAAGGATGATTAGGACAGAGAGGGCTGCAGCCTTTCAAACTGCAGACAGGGGCAATTTTTAGGGTCCAAGAGGGTGACCATCTCCAGTAGGCACTCTCCCCCTTCTCATCACTTGTGCTAGGTGCCCCAGAAATGTCCCCCAGTTGCATTTCTTTTTCACCCATTTGTGCAAAGCACTCAGCCTGATCCTGCCACTGCATGGAAGCAACATCAGAAGGGGACCAGAGAGAGAAACAGAAGAATGGCTGATTTGGGTTATTTTTTTTTTCCCTTCTTTCTTGATTCAGAAGTGTCATCTGCAGCCAGCTGTTAGCATTTTGGAAATCTGCTGTGTTTTGTTTTCCTCATGTGGTTCAGTGTGGCTGATGCTCCAATGCAAAACCTCTGGCTGCCAGTAAGCCTGCTTAAAGCAACTGTACATGAAAGCTCATGTCCTGGCCAGCACCTTTTCTCCTGGGATCATGCTGGGACTCCCCTTGGGCAGCTTCCTCATTGGTCTAATGGGAACGGTGCTTAACTCCATCACAGCCACACCGTGAGAGCGTGGTGGTGAGGAACTTCACAAATAGGTATCTGCATCAACTGCTGTGGCAGAGAAAATATTGCAATTGCAGCCAAAAGCATTCTGACCCTGTCTTCTGAATGCATGGCAATGCTTACACTGTGAACTGCAGCATAACACTGTAAATTGATAAACTTCCAAAACACAATGGCATTACTATCCACTTTCAGGTTTTCTGCCTTTTGTAGGGTCTGTTTTCTTAAATCCTGTATTGTCATGAATGTAATCTATGCTACCTATAAAAAGACCATGGTTCAGAAAACAGGGCAGGTTATGCATGAATGAGGGTAATGCCTTTGCCCCTGCACCTTCTCCTTCCTCTCACATGCCCATTTCAGCTGCCTGCTCTCTCGTGAGGCCACAATAAACCCCTCTTCTTTCCACCTATCCCAGAGCAGACATTCCTGATAGAAGTGGAGAAATGGCCAGATCCAGAGTGCTTTGAAAGGGCAGCAGAGACTTCAGCATGCAATGAGGAGATGGGGGCTTGCTGAGATATATTTCCAAGGAACAAATTTTTAAAGTACTGTGGGTTATACATGTGAAAATAAGGTATAAATAACTATATATAAGGTCTTTGTTACTTAAGTAATTCCTCAATTTGACAGCTGAATCCCAAGTCCCCTCTTTTCATCCACAGAGCTCTAATTCCGTGCTCAGTTACTCAGTGACACAGACAAACCCATCCACTACTGACAAGTCAGGTAAATACAAACCACTACTAAATGTGGCCCAACCTTGTCTTTCCCCTCCCAAACAATGACGAAAATAATTCTGAGTGCTAAAATAATAACCCCTGATGATTATATTTACCAAGTAGGCTCTAAAAGAAAGCCTAAGTGTATCAGCAAAGTAGCAGTGTTCAGTGGTGTGCTGGAGATGCTTCCCCGCAGGGGTGGGGTGGCCCCCAGAGGCAGTGATGCAGGGCAGGGCTCTGCTTCTGCCACCCAGCCTCTGTGTGCCCAAAGCTCTGGGGGAAAGGGGCAGGCAAAACCCTCTTCAGAGGATCCCTAACTCCTGCAGATGATAAGCACATTGTAGCCAAAGTTAAACAAAAAAGGAATGAACATATATAATATGGGCTGCTTATAAGGTCACAAAAACAGTGGGAGATTTACTTTAATTTCCCTTTTACCCGGAAATAAAAAATAAAAAAATAAAAAATAAAAAACATACAAACAAACAAAAAAAACCCACACCACACTAACCCCAACGTGTCTTTAAAGGGTTGGAAAAAATACTGTCTGAGAAGGGAGACAATTGAAAATGCCTGGTTGGACCCGTGCTGTTTTCCATCCCCCATAAGCAGACCCTAGTGTGCCTCTTACCATGGCTGGCCTAGACACAGCTTTCACAATGCAGGAGAGATGGGGTGAGGAGAAAGAGGACGTGAAGTTTGCTGTGCTGTCCAGAAGATGAAAACACTACTGCTGTTTACAGAGGGAAACCCAATTCATCAGCCCAAATGAATTCCTCTGCTAATCCATGCAGGCTTCATGTTTTCCACCAGCCCCAGCCACTGTAAAGACTATCTTTAGGAGGCACAGTGTGTTTGGAAAGGAGCAGCTGGAAAGAGGCGACATTTATGCCAGCTTGGAAGGCTTTCTGGTATGGAAAAAGAGGAATGCTCTCTCGGGTCTCCCTGCTAAATTAAAACGTCTTCATCCAGAGCAAAATGATGCCAAGCACAACAAACAAAAGTGGCTTTCCCCAACTCTCCTGGGCAGCCTCACTCCAAGGTTCACAATGGTTTCCATAGAACTTGTTTTGCTATCATAACAAATTTGATCTATCTAGGCGTGATGGTGTGCACTGTTTTCTAAAGACAAGAAAATTAATTTCCTCAGTTTTTTTGTCTGCCAAAGCATTTTTGTCTAGGTGCCACAGACAGGGACTCCCCAGATAACTTGTGCATCTGCCTGTCAGCTGAACATAGCGTACGTCTCAAAAAGAAAAAAATCTTCGTGAGGCTTTGGTCCACGTGGCACAATGGGAGTTAGCACTGCTGCAGAGCCTGGGGGTTGAGTGGCTAAGTCCATGGCTAATCACTCTTGCTCCTTGGCTTCTGATCCTCCCAAGCTGAGCTAGCCTCAGCCCAGCGTGCCTGTGTGCAGCAGCACGAGCTTCCTGTAATAAACCAGCCATCAACTGTGTGCACCTCTCATTGCATACATGGGAGGAAATGAATGTCTTGTTATATTGACCACAATCTGTTGAAATGCTAGTAAATATTACAGCCTAACTGTGATTAAGGGCTTGATTATTTGCACGGCTGGGGTACGTTCCCCGAGAGCTGCACTGGAATGTCACATGCAGGAGAGGTTTCTTCCAGCCTTTGCACAGAGACACTTGTGCTCAGCAGTGATTTGAGAAAAGCAAAGATGTTTTACTGCATAACATAAAAAAACTGGGGGAGCACTCCATGTAAACCAAGACCATTTGCAGAACAGCCTCAATTTTTGGAAAGTCTTTAACTTGATCTAAAACTTGCACTAGTTTTTAAGAGCTATGAAACGTAATCAAGTATAAAATAAAGGTCCACAGATACTAATTTCTAAAACACACATAATAATAGTTTTGTATGCCTTTTATTTTAAAAATAGCCTATAAAATCTATACTGACAAAAAATTTGTGTTAATTTTTTTTTTTTTTAAAGGAAACATATCTGAAAACATAACAGAAGATATGTGAAGACATGAAGCTGCAGGATGACCTCAAGAAAATAACTCTCATGTAACCCTGCCTACCTAGCTGAATACCTCATCCTAAGGTTTGCCTGCTGGAAATCAATTACTTGGGATGCTTTCCAAGGAAGAAGACAGCACTCCACTCAAAGCAAATGAACACGTGTGAAGAAGAAACCAGAAAAGAAAAAAAATTAAATGTAATTTTAAGGGAAAAAAAAACACAAAACACGATGTAATTTAAAAATACAGATGCTGAAAGTCCTCCTCCAATTTGCCTCAGTTCTGGTTTAAACCAAGCCAGTTTGCTCTCTGGGCATGCCTAATGCTCAGAGCGGCCAGTGTTTGCAGGCTATTTCCAGCCTTTGCAAACATAAATTTGTACAAAATTATAATTGCTTCCTATCCAGTGACTTGAACTGGGAGGCTTTCCCATGTCCCAAGGTTCCTAGGTTGATGACCATTTCTCTATAGAAATGCTGGACCTTATTTTTAAGCGGCTCTATCACACTCGTGAAACGTGATTACAGCACAGGTAGGGCAGTGCCCTGTGTGCTCCCAGCAGTGCCCCTTCCTCTGGAAATCAGCAGCCAAAGTGATTGCCTGTGTGCAAACTGGAGGCACCACAACCACACGGAGCACCTGGGGCCAAGTGCCTTTCGAAATCAGGACCTTCACAGACACATCTGGAAAACAGCCCTGCTGCCTCCTGGTAAGAGCCATAAACCCAAAAGGGACTGATGAAGTCCCAGCACGAGCACCAGGAAGTATTTGACTATAAAGGGAATGTAATGTCTCCTACATCATCCAGCTTCCTCTGGCCTTGTGGCTATGGAGTCTCCTGGAACCGAGCTCTTACAAAAGAACCAACTCTGTGTTGCTCATAATGACAGATATTTAACCCAGGGAGATTTTGACTGTCACAATACTTTCACCATTGACTCCCATACTTCTGAAGTGGCTCGAAGTATTTGACTATAAAGGGAATGTAATGTCTCCTACATCATCCAGCTTCCTCTGGCCTTGTGGCTATGGAGTCTCCTGGAACCGAGCTCTTACAAAAGAACCAACTCTGTGTTGCTCATAATGACAGATATTTAACCCAGGGAGATTTTGACTGTCACAATACTTTCACCATTGACTCCCATACTTCTGAAGTGGCTCTTTTTTTCTTTCCAAAGAAACTTAGAAACCACCTAAATAAACTCGCACCCATTGAGACATTGCAAATGTCATAAGAGTCATTCATGTGTCTCACTATTTGTCCTACATTTTACTTGATTCATTCACAGATGATGAAATCATTCATCGTTAAGAAACCAAACCACACCACACCAGAATTTGGGAATCTTCAACTAGACACCCCGGCAGACATGATCAGAGGGAATGACTGCAAACTGATGTCCCTCTGATTTACTGCTGCTTTTGCCCTGACCCAACTTATTCTTTGCACATTGAAAGCAAAGGTTCAGAGTACTTGCACAAAGGCAGAGCAAGCTAACACCTAAGGACCGAAAAAGGCCTAATCTGTGCCATCACTTTGCATCTGACTTTCTCTAGGGCCTCAAGTTTTTCTGGTCATGCAGTGCATGCTGCTTTGGTGCACAAACAGGTCTGGCACACGATCAGCAGCCTCCCACCACCCACAAGTCAATGTGTGACCAAAAGCACACAGCTGGGTGGAAGCAAGGAACACTTGACTTTGATCTTTACTTCCACACCTGACAGTTACCCATGTGGAAAAATTCTCCCTCAGACGCAAGCCTACCACTCACTTCAGCATCCATGGGCTGAAGTAATACTCCTCTCACTAAATCTATTTTCAACTACAATTTCTCTCTAAAGAAATAGTGTTTGTTCAGGTGAGGGTAGAGTTTAGTCTGTGCTCTGGAGTGCAAAATTTCCAAATTAAAAACCCACAAAAGGACGTGGCTTGATTAAAATGGGAACTGTGCGGATCAGGATAACCTGGAGGAAGATGGAGACTATTAGACCAGTTTCTCACTGCGTGAACCAGTGCTGCTTTACTGAGTCACATGGGCATCACTGAACCTCAGCCCTTTGATCCTCAGTGGTTTTACTCTAGTTAACGGTAGCTGAAGTTTTAACTCTTTTCTAACTAACACTGGTTAAGTACAACTCAAGACCAAGTTTTCGAAGTCATTGCTACCAGAGAATTAGCCATGTGAATAAAGATAGATCAGAGTTTTAACTGCCAAGGAGACCGTAGTATTTTTAGTAGATGCGAACTTAAACTGAAGAATATGAATTTTTGCAAAGTTAGGAGTACTTGGATTTAAGGTTTTTGTGCAGCCCCATTTTAGAGAAAGGATCCATCTGTGAAATTCACAGCTGGATGTACGCCCAGATTTCTGTGCTTGGGGTGATGACTCAGACACAACTGCATTGTTTATACGTTTTAGGTTAGCTTTTACCTCTGGATTCTTCTTGGTAAACACACAAAAAAAGTTATATTACAGAATGAGAAAGTGTGAAAGCCAGCAGCTGGTTGAAAATTCAAATTAGGAGCGAATATGCTGGGAAGGGAGATTTACAGTCTAAGTATTTCTCTTCCACTCTGTCTGATTCTTCTGCTGGCACAACTACAGATGTGCTGCTTGCTTTTCAAATCAGATAAGTAAGAATGACCTATTAGGTCATCTAGTATCTCTAGCAGGACTGTTTTCTTGTACATTTGTCTAATCTGCTTTCAGAATTCCTCTAAAAACATACTGCATACCAAAATAGAGCACAGAAGTCTCTTGGAACACCTGAGTAAGGAGCACTATAAATTGACTGAGGTGTGTAAGGCCATACCAGGTTCTCCTCAGCAGAAAAGTACTCTCACTGCTTAGTTTTATAAGAAAACCAACTTTGATAGGAAATTCAGATGATTAAGCATAATTTTTTAAATTCTCAAGGATTTATCAATAATAATAATTACATTTTCATAAGAAACAAAGCATGAAAAGCAGATGGAAGAAAAATGGGTTTTAAATTAATCATCTACAGGTGATTCTTGTGAGAAAAGAGATCTATACAATCAAAAAGTCCCCCATCAACTATTCATGCTGCCTGGCAGGATATGATATTAACTGGAAAAGTTCTTGTGTGAATAACGCCTAGAATCCAGCCATTTCTCTGTAGTAGAAGACTTCATAACTTTAGTAGATGACTTTATAACTGGCTTTCAATTTGCACTATAAAAAGACTGTATATCTTTAAGATGGTTATGCTTGCCAGGAATTTTATTTCCCAATAGTTAAAGAAATGTGCAGATCTTGTCCAAACTTTTCAAAGCAGCAGGGCTCTTCACAGCTGCTTGCAAGATTTCAGGAGTGCAGCTCAAAAATGGTTCAAGCTGCCTTTTCACTACCCTTTGCAGGAGAAGCCAAGTCCTCCCATGCATTATACTGTGCTTTAAGGGCAGAAAAGACCCCTAACCCTTTTTTCCACCTTTGCACATTCTTAACAGTAACACTATTTATAGCAAATGAAACCAGTGAAGAGCAGCAATGCCAAGCCTATTCAGGGGTTCATGAGTCAGGCCTCTAATAATCATAAGATTGCTTTCAAAATCATGCAATCAACCCCCCAACCCAAAAATTGTGTCATTTTTGTCTGCCTGGATTTTGAAAGACTAAAACGTCAAGGTTTATATTTTGGCTTGGATTGGACTTGAAAATAATGTCACTTGAAAGGTGACTGCAGTCACCTGCACAGGGACTTTTAAATTGCTATAAATATTCCAAGACTCACAATGCAACTGCAAACAATTAGCAAAAGCTTTGACCTGCCACGTGGGTATAAGCAACTTCACTGTTCATACTTACTCAATTACATCATGCTAATACCATGCTAATTTTAAAGGGGAGATAACAGGATAAACTGTGAGGACAAATACATGCTCAGCTGCAGGTGGGAGGGAGCGTACAGCTGCCCTCAGCAAAACATCTTTCTAATAAATTAATCCAGCCCATCACATCATCTTTGCTGGAAGTTTCTAACAGTAGGACTCATTTTGAGGTGGTCAACATAGAAGCAAGCACACTGAGCTCATGTAACTATTGCCTGTGTGAAAATCCCTTATATTACACAGGCTGTAGCTACCCTACAAGTTTAGCCAGCTTGGCAGCACTGGTATTACTGGTGGAAACCCTTCTTCCAATGCAGACATAATCATCCCAGTACAAAAGCCTTTCAGTGAAACAGCTGGTGGTGGTTCCATGACTTGGCATAAGCTGTGCTGATCCCTGTGTTTTCACACTGACAGAGCTGTACCTATACAAGGGTTTTTACCATAATAGCTGTGCTAGCAGAATTTTAAAAAAAACTCAACCACTTTAACCAGCAGTTACGCAGCAAGCTGCCTGAGTGTAAAACAAGACTCATTCAAGATCTCCAGAGTGCTTCTCTCATTCAATGTAAAATGGTGAATTAGATCTAGAAGGAGTTAACTCCCATCCCTGCTTCGCAGTTTTGTTATAAGCCATTTCCTATCCACACATTTCTTACTTCTCATCTCCAAAGCCTGCATTTTTAAATAATGTTGTCAAAACAGTTATGATTTTGACTGAACTGAAAGAATTTCTGTGTAAAACACCCTAGCTGGCAGGAAGATCACTGGTTCATTTTCCTTACATTCTGTATTTGTTCAAATGACAGCTTTGCTCTACCTCCAGACACTGCCCTAAGAAATGAAGCTATTTCTAGTAGACACACCTCAGTGTCTTTGTTCACTTCTAGAAAGCAGGTAGTACTCTTTGATACATAAAGAATGAAAGGAGTGAGTCTGGTGGAAAGCCAGAAAAAGAACAGAGTGGCTCTGCCAACCCCTCCCTTTAGCACAACACGAGTTTTAAACACCTGTGGCATGGCCAGTGCTGCCCCAGCTCCTGCACACCCAGGACACAGCTCCACGTGCCTTTGGTACCACCACATCTGTGCGAGTGGTTTCATCTGTGACTTTTTGCATCAGCTGCAGCAAGTCACTTGAAAGCTCAGTGCCTCGCTTCATCCATCTAAAAGATCTGGGGAAAAGCTTGTCTACTTCTTTCTGCAGTGGAATAATTTTAATGCATTAGCATTTCTCTGCAGCAGAATTATTTTAATTCATTACCATTTCTCTGCAGCAGACGAACAGTGCCACTGGACTGAAAAATGTTATTGTTGTTATCCCTTTAAACTGAAAGTCGATTGAAGGAACAAAAGTAAATGTATGGTCTATTTTGGCAGATGTCTTCCAACAGATGGGTGTCTATGGTCTTCTTTATAAGAGCTGTCTGCTGACTGTGATTCAGACCGTCTAAGGAATGCCATGACCGTGGAGTAAATGGACAGCAAGTCTGGGAAAAGACTTTATTGTGGTTTAGAAGCTTTCAATCCCTAACTGCACGAACAAGTCCTTTTTTTCAAGTAACTCTTTGCCAGCATTTCAAAACTATCATTGAAAATTGCTTGATGCTTTCTGAAAACTGAGCACTTTCTGCTGATAACAGTCCACTGGTTTAGCCTTCAATTGGTGGCATGCCTTCCACCTGCAAATCCTTAGAATTGGGGTTTACTGTCTTGGTGCATCTGTTCGTGATACGACTTTGCCCACTGAGGCACGGAGACAGGGTTCATGTACCCATCCTGCAGTGTCAGTTCTTGGCAGTAGTGCCCGTGGTCTCCTAATGGAGTCTGCATGTTCTTTTGAACAGCAAAGGCTTTGTAACAAGACTCGCCTGTGGGCACTTACTGCACCAATTAATTCCTGAGCTCAAGAACAAAGAGGTGCCAGTGGAACTATGGTTTTAATCATTTGATTCATTTTCTTCCTTCCTCCACTGATTTTGAATGTACGGGTTTTATTTTTCTCGCTTTGTTTTGGTTTGCATGGTTTAAGGCAGCAGGATGGCCGCTCAGAAAGACTGCTGGGGAAAGAGCAGTCTTGAAAAGGTCTGGATTTGTCTGAATTTTCATATAGCAAATCACTTCTAGAGGTGAAGAACATCAGATGCCAGCCTGTCATAACAACACAAACACTTAGGTCTTATTCAGGTATGCAGCTTTTTTGTCTGGGATTCCATGTGAGTTTTAGTAATATGAATGAATTAAATGCTTAACTGTACCAGAGGGAAGGATAACAAGATACTTTTTAATAATGGTAAACCTAAGTACAGGGAAGTTAAATACTTTGCTAAAAGGCCAAGCCCAGACACAACCCAGGAGACTTTCCTCCTGATGTACTCATCTTTCTACTTCCTGCCAACAAGCTGCAGGTTTTTTGGGAGCAGAACCACCTTTTTCTCTAGAAAAGCAAGTCTCTGGCATATGACTGGGGCACTTTGATCCTAACGTGACACAAACCCACAACAGCAGTCATCCAAAAATAAAGCAGGCAGTATACCCATGTACGGCTGTAAGGTCCCAACAGAGACCAGAAAATCTGGAATTAAGTGAGTCAGAGCTTCAAGAATGAGTCTGATGAATACATAGATTTGCTGGAGTGTTTGAGCAAAATGTTTTGAGGAACATACATGCTTCACTCTTAGTCAAGATCTGCCTGAGCAGAAATGACCACACCTTCTATGAAAAGTAGTTCTAATTAAAAACAGAGCATGGCTTTTTTTTTGATGCAAATAGTTGCTCTAATTGAACCACAGCCCATTTCAAACATTTAAATTCATCCCTGCCTAAAATGCCAGGAAGCAGGAACATTTCCCCCTATGCTCCTATTATTACTCTGTGCATGGACACACGATGAAAAAAACTACAAACCAAACTAAAGCCACAATCTTCTGTGCTTTCTGGGGACGAAATCAGTACAGTATTAAGAGAGAAAAGTTGCTTCTCTATAGCCAACCAGGTGGCTGGACCTCTGGCCCTTGTTGGAGTTGCTCCACTGCTTTAATGCGTGGAGGGCTCAAACCTGCCTTCACTGTCCCACTGAGGTTGCCCTGGCACAGGGAAATCTCCAGCTGGCAGCAAGCTGACAGAGCTGGCTTCATGCCACCGTGCAGGGGCTGAGGAGGGCAAGCAGGATGCTCACAAGGTGCTAGCACCCAAGCCAAATCCTAAGGACCACGCCGGCTGGGTCCTGCCTTCCACCCTGGCTGAGCAGACCCTCTCTCCTTCCACCCCGCAGGGAGCTCACAGGACCCCTGCGGGTGTAGAGGGGACTGCTGCGTGTTACAGAGAGGGTGGTGAGAGACCAAAACCAGCAGGAAAGAGCTCAGCCTCTGCCTGCTGCTTACTCAGGGCTGACACAAGAGCTTTGCTCTGCTTCTCAGGTCCCCAGGAGACCAGGGTTTCCTGGAGGTACACCCTGCTCTGGCTTGAGCCTAGCAGCTATGGAGAAAAAGCTGACCAGAAAAGCTTCTTCCTGAATGTGGGGGGAAAAAAGGGATTTGAATTTCATCTCATGCCACCGTGGGGACAGACTGCAGACTTTCTTGTTGTTGAATGAAAGAACACAAAAAAGAAAACGTAGGGACCTAAGACACTCCAAATGCTCTTGGATGAGCCCCATGGTGAGAGCAGTGGTTACTGCGGCAGTCAGCAAAACTGCACAAATTAACACATTGCTTGTGGCAAAGGTGACAGCATGTGCTGGGGGATTCACAAGCACCACACTGCACACCCTGCAGATCCATTTTCTGAAGAAGTATCTGCTATGTCCAAAATTTTCCGTGAAATACATGAGTCCACTGTAAAACATGTCTGCTGATCGGCAGTCTGATAAACTGCTACCCAAGCATCTGCCTTGCTGCTCTCCTCCCCGTTAAAGATTACTGTTGCACCAAAAATAATTTAGAGCTGCTGTATCAAGCAGACAGTTCTGTGCGTCAGATGTGGTTAGATAGTTACTACTTGAATAATAACAATCATTTTTCTTTGTAAAGTAAAAAGCACATAACATGACAGCTGAACCAAAAATAACTAAGTCCAAGGCAGGGAACTCGATAACTTTCAAGACGACAGCTACGCGTCCATTATTCGTGTGTGGAAAGAGCCTAACACCAGACTTGACGCTCCAGACTCTACAAGGCACTTCTAGATTATGTCACATCTGACTGCTTTAGAGTTTGTGATGCATTTGTCCTCCAACTGCTCTTGTCAGAGGATCCTCGTATCTCTGTGTTGCAACTGGGGAGCTGTGGCATACAGCAGCTGAGCAGCTTCCCCAGGAAACCTGACTCTGCAGCATGAGCATGGGCAGCCCAGGGCACAACCAGTGCCCCAAGCCCCAGCTCACCCTCCCTCTTGCTCCTGCTCCTCCAAGCCAATGTTGCAAATAACCCCTTTTGTAACTGGCTTTGTGCTTTGAATAGCTAACCTGGTTGCTCTGAATGTCCTGGAAGAACTAAGTTCCATTTTGTAACATATTGCTGTGATTTTTTTGTGTAACTTTTACCACCGTGGGTGGTCTTGGTTATGAATAGTATTAAGATAAGGCCTCACCTGAAATGTGCTGAGCATTCTCTCATCCCATGGCTTTCACTTGCATTTGAAGTAAATTGCTGCTTGCCAGCATTAGCCTGGACACCTGATGCATATTGAAGGATCTCCCAACCAAGGCTTATCTTCACTCCCAAAGTATCTCCAACAGTAACCAATCTCTGAGGCAGAGGTGTGTAACAAAGGTTTCTCTGACAATTTCTGATGAATAGTCCCTTCCTCTGGGGATTCATCTTTACACTGGTATCAAAAAGTAATGGATTTTTTTTTTTTTTGACAGAGAAATATGTAGGTAAATGGAAGAATATGTAAATAGCTTATCTACATGTGTGGCAATGTCTAACCTGCAGTCTTCCTAATGGCTGCATTTCCCAATCCAACCTCTATGACTTCCTAGCTAGAGCCTTCCTTCCAGTAACCATGTGTTTTGTAGTTCTGGCTGGGAGGGGAAAGCTGAGAAGTTGCAAGGGGGCTGCACTAGCTGGGCTGGGCACTTCTTGCTCTGAGGTAGCACCAGCAAGAGGAGAACAGGAGCAAATGTCTCCTTCCACGAAAGCATATGGCAGGTGTCTACATCTGCAGTACAGACAGAAATGAGCTACAGGTATGCTAAAGGTACCATTAAGGTAGCCACTATGGATGGTGCTGGTTGGGCAGCTAGAGCACAGAGGTCCTCACAAGTGGCAGAAACCCACCTGAGAAGATAGGTAAATACTTGCCATCACCTGCCTTAAAGTCAGTGTCGTTTTGGCTACACTGCTGGTGCTATTCAACCTTGAGAGCTTACTGCTTTGTATGGTCACGCATTTGACTATAATCCTCCTGTGGAGGTGAAACCAGCTCTTATCTTTACAAGGCAGGAGGAAAAGACAGGTTAGGTGTGCAAAGTCTCCAGCATTATGTGCCCTGTGGAGCTGTGAAGGCTCTGAGCAAACCATGGTCTCAGAAAGAATGACAAATACTTTTTTTTTTTACAGCAGAGAAGGTAATAAAATAAGGAAGGGTGCTGCCAGCAGTGGCAGCAGGAAGCTGGAAGAGGTAAAGAGAAAGAGCAATCATGTTAGGTGAGAGATGTTCTTCTCTGGTCACTTCCAGAAGAGCTCAAAGACCGGGACAGCATACCCACTTTGAGAGGCAACAGCTTCAGGAATGAGGAAGCGACAGAGTGGGGCTTGTCCCAGGTCACTTGAGAAGATCGTGGCAAAGCTCAGAATAGAAGCTAAGTCCAGAACACCAAGGGGGTGTGTTAACCACTACGACAGAGGATAAGAGTTGACAAGAGAAGGTAATAACCACAGAAAGGGATGAAAGCTAGGCTCTCAGCAGAAATATGGAGAAAGAAGAACAAAGAAGAGGGAGGAGGAAGGTGGGGGAAGGAAAGAAGAGAGAAGGGAAGCAAGAGACACTGAAACAGGGGTTGCTTAAGAGCCTGTGCATCAGCAGCAGTGCAAAGCACTCATGCCAAGCCTGGCTGGGGAACCATCATCTCAGTATCTACCTGTGAAAAATCACAGCAAGACCTACAACTAACTCACTTTATCTCTGAAGAGCTTTCCCGATAAAAGAGATTTGAGGGTAAAGCCTCCATAATCCTTTGGGTTTGCTTCCTTTTAATACTATAAAGCACAAAAATAAACTTCCTAGTTAAGAAAAATATGGCTTTTGTTATGTTCTGAGTCACTTTTCCCTAGCAGGAAACGAAGTGGCTTTTCAGTTCAAGTCCTGAGCATTTCAGAATTGAAAGGTTTTGCAAAGTCCTAAAGTAAATCACAATTCTCCAAGTCACACTTCTAGCAAATGTAAACTCACTGAGGTCAGTAAAGAGACTGCATGTGACTGATCTAGCCTGGCCTAACCTGGGCGCCATAATTACAGAATCACAGAATGTTAGGGTTTGGAAGGGACCTCCAGACATCATCGAGTCCAATCCCCCTGCCAGAGCAGCACCATCTAGTCTAGGGCAGGTCACACAGGAACACATCCAGATGGTTCTGAAAAGTCTCCAAGGTAGGAGACTCCACAACCTCCCTGGGGAGCCTGTTCCAGTGCTCTGGAACCCTGACAGTAAAGAAGTTCTTCCTCATGTTGAGGTGGAACTTCTTGTGCTCCAGCTTGTGACCATTACCCCGTGTCCTGTCACAGGGCATAAGTGAGAAGAGGTTGTCCCTTCCTTCCTGACACCCAGCCCACATATATTTATACACATTAATTAGATTCCCCGTAAGTCTTCTCTTCTCCAGAATAAAAAGCCCCAGGTCTCTCAGCCTCTCCTCACACAGCAGGCGTTCCAGTCCCCCAATGATCTTCGTAGCCCTTCGCTGGACTCTCTCCAGTAGATCTCTGTCCCTCAAATTAATCTCTCAATAATAATCTCTTGATAATTCACAAATTAATCTCTCATTGAAATCAATTTAAGAAGTCAGCCAAGCAAAAGCCTGGAATTTCATTATTAACTTGGTGCTGTTCTGCCTAATGGCTCCTCTTAGAATGGAGGTCAAGTGCATCTCTTGTGAGCTATGATATAGTTAGATGTTACCAGCCTGGTTCAAAACCCAGTGAAATTAATTTTGCCTCAATTTTGGGAGTTGTTTTAAATGAACTTTGGCTCAACTCCAAAGTTTACTAGCTTTTACCTCAAGTTTCTTTCTTTTTCATTTCTTTCACAAAGTTTGTACCAATCATTTTTAGAAACATGGAAGAATTTCTCAGCTTCTCATATTAAAAATACCTTAAATCATGGTGTTTGATTTTACTATTAGAAAAAATATCCTACTTTGTTATCATGCCCCATTTCCTGAATGGGACGTGGATTGCACTTAGTTATTTTCCTGCAGATCCAGTAAATCTCGTAAATCAAATTCACTGTTAAAACCCAATTCAACACTCCTCTTCAGGCACGAGGATCAGTAAAAAACTCTTTAGATTTTTATTGTGATGGCGTCAAAGTTATATCAAATGTATTTCAGACACAGACTAGCAGAGAAGATCATCCAACCTCTGCTCTGCCCACAAAACCAGCAATGAAGACTACATGCGATACAACCAACAGAACACTCGGTACCTAAGCTGAAGTAAAAATTTGATGGGCACATTTTCACAACTCTAGGCAAGTAACTGCAGTAAAAATCCCACACTACTGGGTGCTCACAAAGCACATAACAGTGCACATTCACAACATCAAACCATGCATGCAATTGCTTAGACTGAGAAGACAACAGCCATGAATATATGTGAAAATCAGGTCTGTACTTCATGCATAAGAACACTCTGTATCTGCAGCAACATATCCAGCAACCTCACTCTGCTCCAAATAAAATCAATGTCGGGTTTGCTACTAGCCGTTATGATTGCAGTGTCCAGCTGCACTATTAAATTTGCATTGACTTCCTCTTGCAAGGAACGTATTTTAATAAAAGAACCAACCAACCAGATTGCCAATAGCTGCCTACCTAAGAATAAGTAGGGTATGTTCAAAGAAAGCTTTACTCTAACTTATATTCATTCCTAAAGGCTAAATCTTCTGGCTCACAGCAAAGAAACAGCATTGTTTCACTTATCAATGTCCTACTGTTCATCTAGAACATCTGCAATAGTTTTGCCTGCAGCACTGCCCCATTCATTGCAGGCCTTGATAGACTGTTCAATGGGCTTTCTTTTTTGGTAGAAAATGTACAAAAGCATTTTACAAAGTGGACTTTGCCCTTATATGAATAATAAAAAACTAATTTAAAGTGCATTTTATTTCAGATTCTCCATTTTCCAAACTAACTTTTGGCAAACCGAAACAAAATGGCAACAGCTTGAAACCTGACAGCTCACTCCATGGCATGAAGCAAGACAAGAGGTTTCTGCAGAACGCTATGTTTTTTGCTCAGTTGCCAAAGTGCATTGCCATCTACCAAAAATGCAGTTGATGAAACACTAAAATGCAGCATGAGAAAACAGCCAATATCCACACTCATCAAAAGCAGGCCACGTTGGTTTTGTGCTGAGGAACATGTAGGTGCTAAACTTCCTCTCTCCCTCCAACAAACCAACCCATATAAGAGAAGAACAGTGCTTACCATCATCCAGATATGCTTGGTCCAGATTCTGTTCCTGTTTAATAGTGACTCCAGCTGGTAAGACTTCTTTCTGGTCACTAACTGGTGGTCCATTTTTTGCTGCTCGCTGGCCTGAGGCTGTTTGCTGCTGAATCACGGTAGGATATGAACTGGGACTTAACCTTTGAGCTTGACTGACCTGGGGCTGGCTGGACCTTGCAACATTGGACACAAAATTTTCACAGCACATAATGTGCTGAAATTCTTGGTGACTTCCACACCTCAGCTGCTGGTTGGTTGGAGAATAGTGAATCACTGGAGAAGACTGCTGGTTGCCTGGAGAGTGGTGGAGCACCGCTGAAGTTTGGCCTGGAGAACCAGCATGCACCAGTACTGACCTATGGGCATCTGAAATAGCAACTGGTGTAGCCATCAGGTTGGATTGCTGGTAGCCCAGCTGGCTCGGACTGAGGCTCTTGCTTCTTTGGTATATTACAGCGGCTGGATTCTGCTGATGGTATCGAGAATCAGGAGAAGAAAGGCCCGAGCGCAACTGCTGGCAAGGAGCCATAGTGGCCACAAGACAGGAAGGGGATTCAGTGATCATTGTATGCTGTGAATAGTAAGGCTGTGTTACTGTTCCCAGACCACTGTGTACTGTATTGCAGATTAAGGCTGGATCATAGTCATCAATGGGCTCTGTTTTGATTGATGGTACTAGAATAAAGCATGCAAAGGACATTATTCGTAAGAAGCTGATGAGAAACAGAGAGGTTTTCCTTGAAGCAGTAAGAGATTTAAACCCTTTACAAGATTTGCATGTGCAAGCTCTTATCTCACAGGCACTGAATTAATAAGTCACGTATAAGCAATAATGTCAGTCTCCCTTGAAAGCACTCTGTACTAAGAGGTTCTTGAAAATCTTTAACAAACTATTTAACCACAAATTTATAAAAATTGAAAAATACAATACTTTAGTTTGTATTCTAATTCATTTAAGGGCCACTCTGGAAAGTAAGCAAAATAAGAAGCCAGAGATAGGTGTTTCACATGGTATTCCCATCACAAAGGAAAGCTGAATAAACAGAAATCCCGTGACATACACAACTCCTCAACTCATACACAACTGTCAAACAGTTAACTAGTGGATAAAGGTAGAGTTGATTTATATTAGAGCTTTCTTTTTAGTTCCTTGGCTATATGTAACTTCCTCAGTACTGAGAGCTGAAGATCTTTCTGATACCATAATTCAAACAACCATGATTTACCAAGAGCTATATGAATCTTGGTGTGGATAAACGATGGTCCTCTACAGACAATTCTCCTATTTCTAATGCTATATTTTTGTCAAATCTTCATCAACACTCAGTACAGAAATACTGTATAATGGAAGCTATATAATGGTTGCCATATAATGGTCATGCAAGAGGGTTTTTTGGAAGTATAATGATTCCTTCTCCAAAGTGTTCTACTTTAGGGATCATATTGAGATAGTATTGTACTTCTCAATACTATTCCAGAGCAGAACAAATTAGGAACTATAAAAAACTTTCACACTGGAGTTCATAAATTCAGAGAGGAACAGAGATTTTTCATGCTGGGGGAGGCCAAAAGAAT
The DNA here is from genome assembly GCF_000691845.1 of Merops nubicus. NCBI lineage: Eukaryota > Metazoa > Chordata > Aves > Coraciiformes > Meropidae > Merops > Merops nubicus. Next base: position 21,759 of record NW_008620132.1, on the reverse strand, counting down.
CAGAATGAATGTTAGCCTGTCCTTAGAAATGCGTCAAATGAAGACATCATTTTGAAGCTTATATAAAATCTTGTTACTGTTATTTTATGCTTTCTGTTTTTCACAAACACAGTACTCTGATTTTTCTCATAATATTTTTCTCCCATCCAAAGCTGAGAAATTCTGGCAATCTCATTAGTAACCCTATTGCATTTATTGTGACATGGCTCACCAGTTCCCAAGAGGAAGAACATCAGAAAAGAATTCATATTTTTCTCAATCAGCCTCATTCTGAACCATATATACTGCTTGTCTTCCTCCCTACCAAGCCCTTGTTACTTTCTCAGATCTGACGTTATCTTTCAGTTGTACATGTCAGCTGGGGAAGGTAATACTCATGGTTTTCACAGGGTCTCATCATGTCACAGACTGAGTCTGCTCCCACTGAGGCTGTTGGCAAGCTTTCATCAGGTGAATGGGGCAGCACCAGCCCATCAAGATAACTGTACTCTTAAATTTATGGGAAATTCCTGATCATGAATTACCCACATCCTTAAAACCAAACAGTTGTTGAGTGCTTAGCTGCACTCAGCTGAATTAGATTAGTAAAATCTAGATCCTCAATAATGGCAAGAATACAACATAGCAGAAAATAAAATCTTAGTCATGAGAGCTAAGCAACACTTACTCTGTCCCTGAGAATTACCTGGATGATAGGTAAAATGCTGGGGTTGGCTTCTTTTTCTTTTCCCATTGATGACATAGAAATTCACCTTCACAGCTGTGCGAATGTGCTTGTTACGGTACTCTGGTATCTCTACAAAAAGCATACTCTGAAAACAACAAAAAGTGACAATATAGAATTAGGAACTGAGGCTGACCAGAGATTCTTGCGTGCATCTCCTCTGTTACGTGTCCAGGCACAAAGGAAGGTAAATCTTCCTGTTCATCCCTATAAAGAAGGGTATGAGAAGAAGAAAGGAAAAAAAGGGCAGATGGTGAAACACTAGAAGATTTTTGCTATGAGGAAGCTGATGTCTGTGTATTATATCCTCTCTTGTACTTGATGTTTTCCTGAACTTGGAAAGAGAAGCTTCAGCTACAAATAAAACTCACAGAATGGTGACAAAAGTGGCAATACTATTAATAACACTGTACTTGATAAGCATGTACTGAAGACGTCCCTTTTTTTTTTATTTTTTGAATAAACCTGATGATTCTATAGGCTTTTTACTTATATACAGCCAGATCCTTCCTCCATGGAAATTAACAGTGAGTCTCCAGTTCTCTTCCACAAGGATGGGTACTGCCCATGGCAATGTCAGTGTTAGCTCCTGAATGCACTGAACTACTACAGTAAGGTCCCATTAAGCAAAGTGAACAAAGAGGCTCATTCCCTTGAAAGATCAATGTTCATTTTAAATACTATAGTACAAATCCTGTCCCGCAAAGTACAGAGCACCCAAGACTTCCATAGAGGGGAAAGGAAGTCATGACAGCCAGCATTCTGCAGAGGACTGGGCTGGTACAATAGAGCCCTCTGCAAGAACACAAAATCTAGCAGTTACTCAATTTGCTGTGGGTTACTGCTAAATGAATAGTTTCTTTTTGCAATACATTTGTTCATAACAGCAGTAAGATAGCTGCTTTTTCTGCTTTTGAGATGCTCTTTGAAAACTACCCCTTGAATACAACTTGCTGTCTGAGAAGCCCAAGGAGAGGACATCCAGTATGTTGCATACTTACAGGCTGGCTCTTATCTTTGTCCACTGTTGCCTCCATTTCCCAGATCTGCTGCCCATCTAGAAGAATATCACAATATTAAACTCACTGTATTTTTAAAATCATAAAGTTTGAGTTAAAGGAGACAAATCGAGGGCATCAAGTTAGCAAAGCTTTCAAAATGCACTTTATTTCAAGCACCTTCCCAGTCCTAACCAAAAGAAACCGCATTTAATTTAAACATATCATTGAACACTTCTCTTGCCAGGAAAAAGCTCACATACGTATTAAAATTAAATGTTTGTGTAGAAATTAGCCAAACTGAGGAATGAAACACTTAGCACAGGTGCAACATTTGCTTTGTACCAGATCTGATTTCAGCGAGCTTTACTGATAGAGGACACCACAAGGTCAGGTAAGATGGTCCCATTTGGACAGCAGCTCAGCAAACCTCCCACCATTTTAAGCTATGACCACATGGCTCCCGACCAGTGTGGTAAGTGGTGGAATGGGCAAGAAGAAGGGACTAGCTAAAAATCCTGGTCTTGTATGGGGTGCACAGAGATGAAAGCAAGCCAGCTGAGCCACTTCAGGGCCGAATGTTAGAGATGCTGCACAGTGAACCTGGCAGATGGTCTGAATTCTCACAGGAGTGTAGGTTTTTCTCGAAATAGTTCAACAGGGACAGATTCTTACTGTAACTGGGAAACCAGCTATTTAGGGTGCTTGATTTCTGTTACGGATGCTCTCTTCCTATTTATACTTGCTTCTTGCTGTGCAACACGAAACCTCTGCACATGATATCCTGTAATACATCTCTGATTGAGGAACAACCCCAACATCTCCTCTGACAGTAGATCCATGCCCCAGCACTGCCACCAGTGCAGGCTGGGACAGCGTGCCACTTGCAGTCCTAAAATCACTATTAAACACCAAATATTCACCATTCTCAGTGTCAAAGCACCTCATTGCATGTGCAACAGCCTTCACCTCTGAACCACTGGAAGTCTTTCTGCTCTTAATTACATCCACACAGCTCGCCTCCATTCTGAGTTACACAAAACTGCATTTTTAGAAGAAAATAAAATTCAAACCCTCTGTACGGAACACCATCAAAGTAACCCCCGTGCTATAAGAGTACATCAGTAGTGACAAGACATTTGTACACAGACTGGGTGCTTCATCTGGCTACAAGTATTTCTTAAATCTACTGACGCCCACACTTCCCAGAAACATCTTTTAGCAATGCCTTGTTACTTTTTTTTTAGATTTTAATCTCTACTCCTTTGATTTTTATAGTCTGTTGAGCTTTTCAGCCAAGCAATTTGCAGGAAAAAAAAAAAAACAAAACAACCAAAAAACAATGGGGAAAAAAAAATGCCTCATACCTTTCTGAAAGTTTGACTTTAAAATGAATAGGGGACATGTATCCAAATGAACTGACGTGACTTGAAATAGCGCAGCCACAAGGCTGATGTTTGCTTTGGAGAGGGAGAGGCAGCTCCCGGGCGCATTTCTGCAGGGGTTCCCCAGACTGCACACCCAGGCCTGGCAGGACAGGGCTGGAAGTCTCCTAAAAACAGTCCTCCTCACAGGACTTTTTATTTTTCCCAATTCTTGGAAATTCTGCAAGAGCTGCTTTTGTCCTCTGTTATTTAAGTACTTCTGCTTCTGGCAAAAAGGGAAATGAAAGAGTATTTTTAAATGCATTTTTCTTTTTTTCTGTTGTTTTCCTCTTTGTTCTCAGCTCCACACAGACAATGAGCTGACAGATGTGCTCAGCTCTCTGGGCAGCCCGAGAGAGACTCAAGCTGCTGCTCCATGGCTGGGCTGCGGCTGCAGGGAGGGCCTTGCCTGCCCCAGCTCCGTGTCCTTCCAGCCACAGGGTCCCACCAGGCGTACCCAACACGCTAAGAAAGGCCTCACCTCCCACAGCACCCTACACCTGAGACACCTCTGCTATGTCTGTCTTTCCTGACAGAGTGGTGAGGCATTGGTACAGGCTGGCCCGGGGGGGGGGGGGGGAACCACCCCCGGGGGGGGTCACCACCCATGGAGGGGTTTAAAAAATGTGTAGATGTGGCACTTGGGGACACGGCTTAATGGTCATGGTAGTGTTGGGTGATGTTTGGACTTGATGATCTTAGAGGTCTTTTCCAACCTTAATGATTCTATGTTTTCGCCCTAAAGGCATTCAAGGAAGAGCAGAGTTTACCCCGAGGCCATCACCAACATCACCCCTTCCTCCCTCAGGACAGGCTGGCTCTCCAGGGTGACTGGGCAGGATGCCCAGTTTGAGTGGGCACATAAAACTTGCTGTGATCCTCACCCCCGATCCCTCCTGCATGGGAACTGCAGGCAACTGAGGAACAGTGGCAAGTCTTGCTCCATCCATCAGCTACCTGTGAGGAAGAGTATTTTTGGGTTTTTTGGTTTTTTTTTTAGTGTTTCAAGTTCTCCTACAATGAGTCAGTTGTCTGCTCTACACTCACACATGGATCAGTAACGGACTGCCAGAGCAGAGAGACCCAGCAAGTTCTAATTAAAGCCAGCAAGGCCCTTGCCCAGTTTGCTCTTTAGTTCTCACATCCCCTGGGACCACTGTGTAAAGGAATTTTGAACACTTCATTCTTTAAGCATTCACTTTGGCTGCTGCTGTGGCCCGTTGCAGGTTAATTCTACACCCCTATTAATGCAGCTAACTCCTGGCTGTTGCTGGAATGGTAAACATCTCAGGGAAGCAGGAAGCCAGCAAATACTGGGGGTTCAATCCAGCAAATACTACATGTATTATCTGATGACAAGGCATTAAATATTTAACGGGGGGATTCCTCTTCTAGATGGTCTTTGTAACAAGAAGCCACCATAGCAGGCATTAAGAAGCTTCCCCACACCCCCAAAAAAAAGCCCAACAAAACAAAAGATATATTTTTATAGCTCTCTGAGAAAAAGAACAGGGAAAAGGAAACATAATATACATCACAAAATAAGAGGTCTGATAGAGACCTACACTGGGAACTAAGCAATGCAAGATGAAGATGTCCTGACAGGGACAGCCACATAGGAATATTTGACATTGGTTTTCCTCCAGGCAGAGTATTTTCATCTTTGCTTCTGTACTGCCAGATTCAAACAGCCTGTGCAGCTACAACAGCACAACTTCACAAAGAAGGTAGAAATCAAAAGGATTTGTTGGTCCAAAATGCATAAAAGACAGAAGAAACGGGCCTCCAAGTCATCTGCCGTATTCAAGAGGCCTGTGAAGCATATGGAACCACAATCACAGCAGATTTGATTTAGTAACTGAGCCACTGGAATTGCACTAGAATCTAATGAAGCCAACCATAGAAATCAAATTAGATTTCAACAAAGATGATGTTCAGGCTGAGTCCAAAGTCTTTGGGGATTAAGAATAAAAATGAGAATAAGCCCAAGCAAACAAGGAAGAAAAGTATTAGGGGTTATCATTCTCGTGATGATAGACGCTTTTGTTTGGATATATTCATGCTTGAGGCAGCTAAACAGGTTTCTAACAGATCTATCAGCAGCAGCAATCCCTGCTCTTTAATCACCAAAGCCCTGTTGAATATAACTACTCTGCACCTCACTCCCTGACCTTTATGCTTTAATATCATGATGTGGCTCCACCTGTCTCACTGCTTCACGTTTATAGCTGCGAATGTACAAACTTTAGCTCGAGACAACCAATATTTGCTTTTCCTTTAACCCCTCTGGATATGTGCATTATGGTGAGCTTTGGGCAGAAGGGTGAGGGAGGCTGTGAATAAACTGAAAAATACAACTACATTCAGAAAACTCTCATTTAACCTATCCTTTTTGCTGGTAATTAAAAGAAATCTTTTGATTACGTACACTCAGCATTAAAGGAGAGCAGAAGGAATAAACTGAGAAGTCTAAAGCCCATCTGTAGGGCCTATCTGAGGAAATTTTGAACAGAAGAAAACTTGCACTGAACTGTCAACACATTTGTCATCTTCAGAATGTGCATAAATGAGAAAATTTTTAGGAGGAAATTGAAGTGGATGTTTGAGGAAAATCATGGGCAAAAATGGGGGTGTTCTTGGTAAGGATATGCTAAAAATAATAATGCTGATAAGATAGTAGAGCACAGCCCCCAGTACAAACATGCATATAACTAAACCTGCTTTGACAGTAGAGAGGTAAGAAAGGCAAAAAGGCAACAGCATCATTTTTGCTGAAGTACTGTAAGGGTATGAGCACACAGATCCAGAGAAGACTTGCTCTGCAAGACACATTCAGCACTGGGCTGTCCTTAGAGCAATATCCAACAGCCAGGGCACTGCGGGGATGTCCTAGTACTTGCATGGATCACATGGGAACTTGGTGCCAGGTCCATGTGTGTGGTGTGTCTCAAATTCCACCTCCACTAATGGGAGTTCAATCAGCACCTCTGAAAAGAGCAGTACTTTTACTAAAGATGATAAAATATTTTTGGATTTAGACCCTGAGGTCTTACCAGCCATGGCTGCCTCAAACAATATTTTTACTGTTGTGGTTCCCTGCTCATTTAATGGTTTGTCTTAGTTGGCAAGTCTTTAGCACCACAGGTCAGTGAAATGTTCAGGAAATAGAGATTTTTATGCTGCTTCAGGGCTATGAGACTTAGCATTAAACCCTGATGAGAGATCTGATTGTGTCAGCACTCTTTGGAGGAATGAATGAGTTGTTGGAAGAAAGTAATTCTACCCTCTCCAACTCAAACTGTGATCATACCAAAAGTCTTGCTTCGAACTTTGGGGAAAATCAAAATGTCAGTCTGCATTAGGAACATTTGGGGTGATTCTTTGCAGCCCCTTATAGGGCTTTTTTTAATTAGCCAATTAAAGGTTTTCTGAACCAGTTACAGCCTTTACACACTACTCACGATCCCTTACTCATGACTTTGGGGTCAGTAACTAGCCAAGAAACAAACCGCCTGCTTTATTTGAACAAGCATGACTGATGGACTGAGAGGTTCAGGAAATTCTCTCTGCAGTTCTCTCCAGTTGAAGACCAAGTATGCAACTGTGCCGATTCCGTACGGGATTCTGTGCATGCATGTGATTCTATGCTTGAAAATGTACATTGCTTTTCAGTCAAGCATTACACAAATTACTTAACAAACAACCTGTTACCTTTTTCCCAGGCAGCAAACCATGCTAGCCTCCCAAAGAAACCGAGCCTGGTAGCTAGTGGGACAGCTGCCCCAGCTACACATTTATGCAGAGTTCTCTTTGGGCTTGCAATGAATTGTCCCTGTTCACTGTTTGCCTTCGAAGGTCTTCCAAAAAAGCATAATGTTAATCTCTGTCAGCTTCTATCAG
>NW_008620132.1:11222-14682 GCF_000691845.1 Merops nubicus | reverse complement strand
GGAAAGAGTCCAGGTTTTTTAGAGGCACCCCAAGAACAGAATAAACAACAATGAATGCTTTCCAACAGAGCAGACACCACTTCCCAGATGAGGAAACCTTATGGGCAGGCCAACACTCACAAAGTCTCTGCTGCTCTTTTTGGGGATGCATTCTTATTTAACCTGGGAAGTTATTCGGCTTTATGTAAGCATCTGGTCCTAAGCAGTTGTCTCCTTCTAAGATTTCACTTGAAAATAGTTTTCAAACTGTAGAGCAAATACAGCATGAATGAATTTACAACTCACAAAAGCAGAGCTACTGGATTTTTCACTGAGCTTCATTTCCATGTATTTCTTCTAAGACTAGACTTCCCATTGCAGTTAATGGAGCTCTGTTTATGGTGAACTGAGACCAGTGCCTTCATTTCACTGAGGACATAAGTTTGAGTCACCAAGGCCAAAGATACAAGTCAAGGTCTGGGAGGTAAAAGGGCAATGGATTAGTCATCAGCCATTCAGCCCAGCCCCAAATCTGACATTTTGCACAGCGAGAACAAGTCTAGAGGAGATTTCTCCCCATCTATTGTCAAGGAATTCAATCCACACTAAAATAAAACATAAATACAGTAGTTGAGCAGTCAAGCAACAGAGGCAGGCTGTCAATCCCAAGCTCTTGCAAATGATTCCTTACAGCAACTCTTCAGAATAGATCTGTTGTTTTTTAAAGATTGTGTGCTTTTATGTGTGTGTATAAACAATTAAACAAAAGCTCTTCTCAAAATAAAACCACTGGGAACCTCCATGTAATAAAATGAGTCACACCAGGATGCGATGACTAAGTGGGAGAATAGGGAATTCCACTCCCCATGCCAGCTTTCTACATGATCAATTTTGTGTCAACAGGTGATGGGAGCTTGTTTCTCTGCCTTTTGTTTATGCCAAGAATTATTATTATCATTTAATATTCTCTTTAAACAATTAAGATTCAAACTGAATAATCAAGAACAGGCACACATCCACCACACGCCCCCATAGTAAACGGGGAGCCAGGGAATCCAGGCCAGTAGTGGCTGCCTGTGTTAATAAGGATTTACCAGCTGTAAAATTCCAAAATCTTGTGTCATAGGAGGAAACCTTCCAAAACACTGGATTCCACCCTGTCTCACTGAGATTCTAACAGCTATGGCAACTCCATTTCTGCAGCCACACTCTTTTGCATTTTTTTGCATGTGATCCTTAGATTTTTTCCTGTTTTGCAGTGTTTTTCTGGGATCCCCACTTTAATGACAGTTTCCCCCGGGATTACAAGAACACCTGGGGCAGGCAGTACATTTCAGCCGGGGGGTAAATCAGTGGGCAGAAAGGTCTGCTGTGTTTTCAGCAGCTATAATAGCAAGGAAAAGCATAAGTTGTCCCATTTACCCTGAAACTTTTTAATTTGCACAGCCAAAAGGGGCAAACTAATTCTCCTGATTAACACTTGTGCACTCTTCAGCGCTCACTAATGGTGGGATTTGCTGACACAGCTTCCTCTTTTGTTCAGAAAGAGCAAACAAACCAGAAAACTCAAAGAGAATGAAACCTTCCTCATCCTCCCCAGTTCTGACACCTTTTTGTAGAGAGAATTACCAAGCAGGCTCTGTCCTCCCCTTCACTGCTGCCTGACTTTGGTGCACTGCAAGGCATGAGGACTGGAGATTAACCTGGAAGGTGATCACCTTCAGCTAATGCAAAAATCAGGTGGGCTTCCCAACAGAAACATCTGCAATTTATTCCCCTGGTTGCTCTGCAGGTTTAGCGTGGAGAAGATATGCAGCCAGCTCTACACGCTGGACTCCAGCCACAAACTGTGTCAAGCAGAGAAAGTGCTCTTTCTGAACTATCAAGAAAATAGTGAAATAGCAAATTTATTCCACACTCTGTAGAACCTTACGTTGCAAACTCACTGAATCATTCAAGATTACAGTACTACCTCTCAGTTTTGCTGACTCTACAACTGTTTCCAGATATTTGTGCTTTTTTCCTTAGCCTTTCCCATTAAAAAAAAAAACTCAAACAATAGTTTGCATTCTTTTCTCCAAATGCTGGGGGTTTGTCTCAGGTTAAAAGCCTTAAAAACCTACACTGTGATGCATATTCAGCAGTGGATTGCTTCTGCAACTGAGTTATGATCCTACTTCTAAGATATGTCCCATTCCTCTCAATTCTCCCTAACTTAAACCTTCTATTTCAGTTCATTAATTTAGAAATTCAGTGAGAGAACCAGAGCTTGGAGTTTGCATTAAATATTTGAAGTTGTTTACTGGGGTCAAACAGCAAACATATCTTTTGGATAGATCTAGGGGAAAAAAGTTTTAAATGAAATTTTGTTGTCTTTTTTATGTTTAATCTGCTTGAGCAAATTGCATCATTAATTTTGCATTGTTAATTTCAAAGAGATAATTTTTGAAAATAGTTTGCTATTTTTTACATCACCTGGGAGGTTTTTTATCATTCACGAAACCATCAGATTGTCAGGCATTCAGTTCCCTGTTTGGGGCAGGGGGAGAAATTTAGGACTTGACACAACAGAAAAGGGGAACATTGCTGTAAACAGTTTTACCATTTCTTTTCACAACTCCTACAAACAACCAAGATCTTCAGCCCTGGTTATTCACTATCATCAAAACCAATACACAAGCCACCTTCCATTCACATTACATGCCATAATCCCATCCCACCCTAGTTTTCTGTAGTGAATTCTCCTGGCCAGAAGACTGTTTTAAGTCCTTTGGCTGATTTTGAGCAGATATACATGAACTTACACAATATATGGGCTGTAAAAGGCATTTACTGCATAGAAGAGCACTTGTAATAGTGGCTTTACTCATGGTGAAATGTCAGCCAGTATGTGCCTTGTGATTCATGGGTCTGAGGCAACATTTACAGCGAACACAGCCTGCTCAGGAGCTTCAGCTCAAGGCAGAACATCACCCTGTTTAAATCCTTGCTTGTCAAGGCTGCTCCACTCTTCCCAGGGTCGCCTGGCAGCGTATAGCTGTTCAGTGCTCCAGAACTGACTGCTGAGGACTCCCACACCCCATTACAAAGGATTTACTCCATTTCACTGAACTCTCTGGCTGCTTTTCATAAGCAAGTCCCATGCCCAAACACCCACAAGCATTAGGGTTTTGCTGCAGCTGCAAGCCAGAAGGGAGTGATCTAAGAAACTATAAATTCTTCATTTTCTATATTTTTTAAATCTATTGTGCATTTTAACTATATCTAAATATATTGAACAAACCATCACTATCGCCAGCTATAAATTCTGAATATAAAACCTTTCTAGGGAGCTGTGGTTTCCTTTTTAACTTTTTCAGAAAAAGGTACAGGAAAATTGATAGCATCATTGGGTCCAACTTACTGTGTTTTATTAAAAAGGCTTTTTCCTAGAAAATGGAAATTCCAAAACCAGAAAGCAGCAATGTGCTTATTTGCTAGC
>NW_008620132.1:0-11191 GCF_000691845.1 Merops nubicus | reverse complement strand
CAGGAATACTAAAAAGTGCAAGTTTGAGAGTAAAATCACTCTACAGCCTACTTGTTTTGTGAAAATCATATCTTTCAAAGAAATGAAATTTGCTTGGAGTTAAAATAAAGCATGTCTCCAATGAGAGATGTGCAGAAGTGCTGGAAACCTGAGAGATACACTGCAAAGTAGTTATTAACAGAATAGTTATTAACTTTATCATAATTCCAATGATAGGCAAGACATTGCCAAGAATAGAAATGAATACTGGGATAAACCAGGTACATGTGGCCACGGGTGCTTCTGAGCACAGGAGGCTCTGCAGTTAGCATAGCTGGGTGTGAAATGAGAGCCCATCTCCTCCGGTGATCCCCGGCCGACAGCACCACATAAATAGATACCTGAGAGGCAAAGAGCCCCCAGCCTCAAAGAGGATGGGCACAGGTTGGACACTTGAGGCACATCTCAAGTAGCCTGATGTTGACCCTGCTGTGCACAAAGGCATGAATGCTACTGCTGTACCTGAAGCAACAAACTCTGAATGGTATTTCAGACGTTTTAGAAAAGCGGCCCAGTATACGGCATAGGATGGAGCCAGAAAAGGCACAAGATGGAACCAGCGGGAGGTAAGAAGAAAGTCTTGTGTGTCTTGGTATCCTGGGCACAGTTTCCATGGTTCATTTCTAGAGTGCAGGGGCAAGCACCTCTGTGCAGCCACAGCACTTTGGTACCATGCAGATGAAAGGCTCAACTCGCCAGCAACACACTGAACATGATGGTCCTGGAACTGTTCTGTGGAGATCTCTCCTGAAATCAGCAGATATTCAAGTACGTTCAAGCTCACCTACTCTGTCTATCAGCAACTTAAGAAACCACTATTACAAAAAGATCAGTGAGGTGACAGACATGCAGAAACTCAAGTGAAAAAGAAACTAGAACTCCACTGCTTGAATCTAGAACTGGAAAGATGTATTTTTATCAAATGGACTTTGAGTGCCCATGCTTCAGAGGCCTTGACAGCTGCATCAGTTTAAAGGACACAGAGAGCACCACCTCCTCTCTTTACACTACATGGATGAATTGAAAGATTTATGGTGTATCTACTCCAAAGATGTATGCTTTCTGTTTTGGTTGTTTCTCCACCACCCACATTGTCCAAGCAATGATTCACGATGTCCATGTGGCCACCATAAGAGTTTGGCAGGGGAAAGCACAGTCCATTTGCACTTTTCTCCCAGAGAAACATGAAACTCCTTTATCACCCACAGCAAAGCAGCAGTAACCAGTACACAAATGGGAGTAAACACAAAGCAACCAACATCATCTGACTTGCAAATTATTACATGACAATTAAAACAAACAGAAGGAGTAATTTCAAACCTTTTCTTTTTTTAGCTGCATTGTAACATCTGGCCCAAACCAAACACTAACACCCTTGACCTTTAGCATATTCCAAATCCTTGATAGCTGTAAGACAGCTTTTCAAGCTGCCTCTTGCAGATCAAAACTGAAAGAATACATGCACTTCAAAAAGTTCTACCTGTACAATCCAATCTAGGTGCTTCCCATGGTCTATATTTAGCTGGACTCCGTTGTCTCTGAGTTTGGATCTTACAACTCCTTCAGCCAAAATGTGCTTTTGTGCTGGAACGATTCTACTGAATTCAAGAGCCCCCCTGGCTCACAGCAGCTACAGATTACGATCTTTGACCAGGAAGCGACAACCTTAACAAGAACTCAGAACTATAATGCATGCCTGCAGGTAAACCTTATTAAGAAAATGAATGCTATTTATGCATCAGCAGTTCAGGCACAAGTACTGGATCCCCTTGCTCGCACACAGAGCACAGAGCTCCAGCCCCTTCAGTTCGCTTCCTGCTGCCGTTTCCTGTCACAAGCCTTAAATGAGAGACTTTTAGAGACTTCTCACTGGCAAGCTGATTTCAACAGCTTGTAGTTCACATAATACAAGGCATTTATTTTCATAATGATATCTCAGCATTATTTGGGTATTTTTTTTCCCAGGTATTTCTAGGGGAAATATATGTATCTGTAGTGTAACACAGAACTAAAAACTGTTTGCTATTGTTCTTAGAAGCACGCTTTATTTTGGTCACAAACATGAACAGTTCTACCTTTTCTCTGTGTTGCTAGCAGTAAGTGAAAAATTGCAGGATCCAGAGGAAACTGAAATAGGTTTTGAGTGTCTACCTGAGGGATAAAACCTAATCTACAATTTCAAGCCCCAACAGTGAATTCCTCCGTTTTGTAAGGCATGCCAGCTGCCATCTTCTCAGCACCCCCTTCACTGCAGACTCTGATCCACACGCTGGACTCAAGGTGCACTCAGATTTTGGAGTCTGTGAAACAATTACCAGGAGAAAATCTCACTACACAAAGATACCTGCACAAAGGTTTCTGGTGAAAAGAAAGTCTTGCTATTCTCACCTTAAACACCGGCCAAACAAGCCAAGTCAGGGAGCTCTGTGGAGCACAGCACAACAAAAGTTATTAGGTGGTTATCTACACTACTGCTCTCACCCTTGTTGTTAGAGCTCAAACCTGTGGCAAAAGCGGGAAATCAAACGCCAATTGCTAGCACAGACAGGGCTGAAATTGTGAGCTGTTAAAATGAAACTCAAAGAAAATTGTTTCCCCTGTGAGCTTGGTGCATCTTCCTGCCTTCACAAAGGTGTGACTTTTTCACAGGCTCCCTGGGGCAGTGTCGTGCTCTGGAAGAGGGTGCAACAATGGCAGGGTCACGCCAGCGATGCGCTATCCACCCACCAGCATGTTTATTGTGGCTTGCTTTGCTTCTGAGCAGCTCATCAATGCTTTATGCAAGGTGCTGTGCAGATGGCATCTGCAGCCAGTGAGCTCCCCGAGGCAGGACAGGATCCACCTCCTCCCTTCCACCCAGTGATGTTTCTAATAGAGAATACTGGGCTGCAAAACTGGCCCTTTTTGTTTTGTGCTTGTGCAGTCTAACAAAACAACTAAGTGTGGACAAGGTAATGATAATTAAAATTGTCTACTGTTTATGGAGGGGGAAGCTGAAAGTCCCAGGTGCAGAAGACCCTGACTTTCAGGCAGGCTGGGAGATCCATTAACCTCTGACAACCCAAGCACACAGGCTTAATTCTCAATCTACTACAGTCAGCCAGAGTCAGACCAGCTCCTGCATGATTCGCATATCTAGCTCAGCTCCCTAACCTTCCTCACCTTAAGATCTACCTATTAAAGAAAGCAATCTTCACTTAAAAGCATTTCAGGGCCTATCTGCATTATAAAACAGTACATGGACATGCAAAGAACAAGCTTGCCTTCAGCACACAGCACAGTCCCCCAGATACCCACTGCAAACTACACAGGCTTCTGATTCAGATCAAAGATTTTACTCTGAACCTCCCATCCTCTAAATTCCCCCTCTGCCAATCATTTACTCAAAGTCCAGCAGGCTGAGACTGCCTGTAGAGGCTGAGGGGCAGTGGGGGAGGCAGGATATGGAACACCAGCATGCAAGTCCCTGCTTCATACTGGGCACTGCTGCTGGGATAAGTCATGCCTCTCTGCTACCAGGCAGATAAAAATGAAGAGAAAAAATGCAGTTTCCCCAGCAGTAAATTAAAGCTTTAGATTTAGTGTGGAAAATGTTGTTCTTTTTACTTTCTAACATCTATTCCAGCCAGAGCCTTCTCTGCTCTTATATGGAAATAAGGGCAGGGTGTTTTGAATATTTCCTCGAAATGGCATTAAGAGCTACCTCCTTTTAGTGTATCATCTCCTTTAGTTACTGCAAAACATTCTTGGGACAGGTACCACTGCAGGCTGCCAAGCATGTTCCCATGCACCTTCACAATTCGCTGACATCGACGGAACGGTGGCAGCACAGTGGGAAGGAATTAATACACGGGCTTAAAAGGAAACACAGGATGCCAAGAAAATTACTCTGACTGTACAGGCTCATCAGAATCTTCAGTGCAGAGGCCCACAAACTTTTGTTCTTGTTGTACAATCGCAAATTGCTGGTGGTGTGGGAAGAAATTGGGACCCACAGCATGTTTTTCCCCACCACCACGTCACCAGCTAATGCAAACATATGTTAATTTTTGCCTCAATTCTTACTTTTTGCCAAAAGCATTACCCCATAAATCATGCAACTGCTGTTCACCTGGATGATGCAATTTCTTAAATCTTTTGCAAGTCACTCGATACATCAACTAAGCTGCCTCTACCTTAGTTTACTGACAGAAAACCTAGGAGCAACAGGTTCTCGTAACAGTACAAAGGCAACAGAAAGTTTACATAAAACAGGCTGATCCCTTCTCATACTGTAGTCTTTTGCCTTGCTGAAATCAACAGGAGTAAAGGATGGCAAAGTCTGGCCCTTCATAACTGCAAAGTGCCTTTTTTGATAACTGGACATTGTTCCTATCCTTGACGAACACAGTATTTAGAATACAAAACCCAGGCCTGATAAAGGGTAAGTTTAAAAAGTCCAGATGATTTACAAATAAACAGATGTCCCATTGCAAAAGCTTTAGAAAATCCAATAAAATACACATGCTGCTTAGTGAGGTGAGGTGAAATGCCTGAATAACTATATTAGAAAAGAAACAATTCAGCTCTGAAAAGAACAGGTAACTAATTACAGCAGAATGCATTTATTGGTGTTCCCTCTTATAAACAAGACAACCTGGATTTCTGCTGCCCACCTTAACCACTAGATCATGCGAAGCGTATTTTCTGGGGTCAGGTATTCTTTGACTTAGAAATCAAATGATGTTTACTACAGCATGCCATTACAAAAACACAATACAGAGAGCTCAGGAAAGGCAGTAAAGGTGATCCTAGGAAACTAAATAACTCCCAGTAACCATTGTTTATTCCTATTATTTATTTATATTCATCCGACACCATTAGGGCTTGAGACCACTCTAGAAGTCAAGCAAATACTAGACAAGATGAAAAGAAAGAGAATCTACAATCAGCCACTCATTATCCCTTGATGGCTGCTCAAGAGCTTGCAAGATTACCTGGAAACTTTGGCAAAACATTTTTAAAAGAAGCACCTCTACTGGAAAAAAAGTAGCATTGGTCTCTAACACTGGGCTTTTCTCTTTGAAATGAATTTGATTTGTTTTGCTAGAGTCTGAGCCTATGTAAAATTATCTGAAAAAATATGTAAGATGAAGTGATGTATTCTTGTACCTCAGTACGTGTAGAAATCATTTTACTTTGATATAAAAATACCTTTATGTATATTTTCCCCCCACAGACTTCTAAAGGGAAGAAAATACAATAATTGCCTGTAATTCTTTTGAGTAAAAAATGTTCATTTCAATTATGATTTTTACAGTAGAGTTCTCTCAACATGAGACTGAACAAGCAATGAGGAACATGCACTGGTCATCCTATTTTTTTGATAGCAATATCCTATTCCTTCTGATTCCCCATGTTTGTATCCTTGGGAACTAGTAACATAAATATTTGCTCCCAAGTCTAATTTTACTCACACAGTTAAGTCAAGTGATTTGGTTTTCCTTATATGAACTTGAATGGGATTACTCACTTGAGTAGAGTTACTCATGAGCACAACTCTTAAGATGAGACCATGAACTACAACAGATCTGCTTTATTCCATTAGGGAAAGTTAGGGAAAAAAAAAAAAAAAAGAAAAAAAAAAAAAAAAAAAAAAAAGCCTTACCTGATGTTTTTTCTGTGAACACCACCTTGGACTCTGCTGTGAAATTTTGGCCAGTCAAGATCATCTGTTGTCCTCCATAAACAAGGCAGCTATCAATGTCTTGTCTTTCAACCATTGGAAGTTCATGAGCAGACCTTTGGGCTGTGGACAAATTGCAGACATGAATGAAACCAACTTTGTTTTACCAGGACTTTCCAAATCTTCCCAGAACTATCCACAGATAGATCTTGTCATCATTACCATCCGCTAACTGCCAAAGCAGCTTCTCCAGAGTGCTAAATTTAGGTCTGAGAGGGAAAAATAAACTTACTCAAGGCATTTTATTTGGAAACATTCAGAAGCTGGCTGCAGTGTTTCAGCTGTGCTGGCCTTACTCCTTGTCCTTGAAAAAGGACAGCTTGGATGAATGAACTGGAACTTGCCCATGTCTGTTTCCAAATAAATGGCCAAATTTTCAAGTGCAGGCACACTACAGCCCTGGAGCCCAAAAATTCCACCTGCAGAGAGGATTCCACTGAATAACACTGAATTCCTTCAGAAAAAAAAATAAAAATAAACCTCTTCTGCAAAAGCCCACTGCTTCCTACAGAACAGGGACTACGCTGGGCCTGGAACAACGTGTTTGCCAACAAAAGCAGAGTCTCCATATGCAGGCACTGAGCCTTGTGCACACAACAAGAGGGGCAATCATGACGCTGTGTCTGCCAGCAGGAAGGGTCACATCAGGACTGCTGCAGCCTGGGCTTTTTTTGCAGGGGTGTTTTGCAGGGGCTTGAACATCTGAGGAACAGAGTCCTGTGTTACATACTGAGTTTGATTACAAAAGGTAAAGAAATAAAAAGTAGGATGGAACCTAGATGGACATGTACACAATGGAGGGTTTCTAAGGTCTTTACTGTTCCTGGCCATGAACTTGGAGTGTGGCTTTATCAAGTTATTCTCTCCTTCCCTACCAGAAAACCAGGATAGCACCATCTCTCTACCTGCTTGTCTCTCATCCCATTAAAACAGCCATTTGCATGGTCTGAAAAACTTCAGAGAATCCTGGTCACCATCCCGACAAGCCCATTCCAACCATTCGCGAACAAGTGTCAGGAGATGAAGAAAGTGAAGATGTGAGGACTGTTCCCTACAACACAGACAGCTGGAAAACATCATCAGCTTCCCTGTGACCAGACCAGGTAGGCAACAATTTGGGCCTGAACTGTGAGTTCACGACCTGCACTCCAACTCCTCCAGATTCATCCACTCCAACTGCAAAGGTCTCTTGAGGATAAAGCTCATCTATTTAACAGCTGGCTTGGCTGGATTTTAACTTTCTCTGACAAAAAAAGCCTTCTCTCAAGAGACCCTGAGCACTTGTGTCTTCCCTTCACTGAATACCACTGGCTGCTGAGCCAAGACTAAAGAAGCAGTTTAACCTGTGTGTTCAGCACTGGCTATCCGCTCGCACACAGGCAAGGCTGTGCTTTCTGTGACTGCTCCCGGCACCCTTTAACTGATGTGCAACCTTCAGAAAGCTGAAAACCTGACAGCTCTTGGCTGTGGTAAGAGCTGTACACATCCTCTCACTGCACAAAGAAAATTCTTGAGTACTCGGTACGAAAACACAAGCATTAAATCTCTTAAATCTGTAGAAGCAGGGAGCAACCTTTCTAGTAAGGACAGACTCAGCTGAACCCTTTCTGCCAGTCATGACACAAGACTTTTTACTCATGTTAAAAATATAGATAATTCAATATTTGTAACTTTCTTGTGCCATTTTGAGAGGCGTTTTATAAAATCTATTTAAACAACCTTATGACTCATTGTTCCCTTCAAATATATAGCAACAGCTGGGCTAAAATACTGCCAATTAAGAACATATATTCAGATTATTTTCACAGAAGCTACTAATTTCTTTCACATGGCTGTATGATTAATTTTTTTCCCCAAATACTCAATTTTTTGTTGAGTTCATAATTGGATTTATCACAAAGACAGATTTGTAACCTCAAAGGCTTAAGAAAAAATACCAATCATCAAAAACATGTCTACAATAGTCAAGAGAAAATGTATTTAAGCCTTGCCCAGGACACTGTTTATTCCTATTCAATCCCCGAATTTCACTTCCAAAGCATCACAAATCATCAAAATTCCAGATGAACCTAGGTCTCCTTCAGACTTCAGGGTGTTAATAGAGAGCTTCGTACCTGACATCCCACAGAACAGTGGTTTTCAAGGCTTTTTCAGGATGAGGAAGAACAAATTTTAGCCTGGAAATAACCCTCTGACTCATCTTAATTATATTTGGATCTTGGCAAGCTGGAGATTGCTGCTGAAGACCACGCCTGTCCAACTTCCATAGAGTTTGTGTACCTTGCAGCCTACCAGGGAGCCAGTCACTGAGAAAGTGCATTCCAGCTCCAGGAAATGCCAAGGTGCTAAGGGACAGGTGGAGGAACACAGGTACCTACAGAGCATCAGCTTTTCTTTGCCCCATTTTGCTTGCATTCTTTCCTCCCACTAGGTGGTTTGCAAGCCCTTTTTTTTTTTTAAACAAAAAAACCCATACATTTAATTTTCCAAGCTCTTATTTCTTTTTATCCAGGCCTATAGGAAGGTTTCACCCATTCCCCATTTCACAAGTAAGGAGGTTCAAGTTTAAGTGTGGACCTGTCTCAGTAGGATTACGTTTTTTTTTTCCTCTACAAGAAATATTAATTACCAATAAATCCCCTTCCTCTAAGGATCATGATGGGTGGACTGCATGCAGTAATTTCACACTACTCCTTGTCTTCCCTCAGGGGTTGGCACTTCATAAAGTGACCTACAGCTACTGTAGTTTATGAGCTTTGAATAAACAAAACACTGTTGATTTAACCAGTTGGGGTGTTTACTTTCGCTAGCGACAGTTACTGACATAAGGCAGCAAAGCAAATGCTATAGAAATACTCAGACTTGGCCTGAAGCAGCATGTCAACCTATTAACATGGGATGTTATTTTTCTATTTTATTTCACTGTCTACAAATCAAGATGTCATGATATATGGTGCCAAGAAATACAATGCACGCAGTGACAGGGGAGAGAAAGGAAGCTACTGTCTTGGAGTACTGCACCACCTCCAGCAACCCTCAGCCTGGCAGGGAAGCAGCCACGGCCCACACCACCCAGCAGGACCACTGCTGGCCACAGCCCACCCAGCCGTCTTGGGGCTTGAGCCTTTATCCCCCTTCCCATGTCAGCAGGTGAAGGAAAGGTTCAGGTGACCTAAACCACCAGGCCAGCAGGCTGAATGCTTTACAAGGGATGCACAAGCTTGGAGGCCAACTGTAACGAAGGGTGCCAAGGCAGGATGAAGGTGTTTCTTGCTTCCCTATCTACCCAGACCATCCATAGCTGTCCTTTCTCAACAGAGAGGCTATTTGGTTTCTAGGGGGAAAAAAATTTAAAAAAAACCAACCAACCAACCAACCAACCCAACCCCAACCAAACACCACACACAAAAAAACCCCCCCACAAACGTCCTTTGAGAGAACGGATTACAAGGCCAAATCTGCTATGGTTCCAATTCTTCCCCAGGAAAGTGCTTCCCATTGCTGCTAGCAGGTACCAAGTGACAACCTCAGTTGTGTTCCCTAACATGCTTCTTAGGGAATCTCAACCCCACCTGAGAGCCCCTTTGCCCCTGCACTGCCCAGCTCTCCCCATCAGCACTCCTCCTGCACACATGTCCTGGGATGAGCGGTTCTAGCTCTGCCTGAGCATCACATTTCCTTCCACCAGCTCGCAGGGCTTCCAAGCACTTCCTTATCTTGCCCAAAAGCTGAAGTTAAATGTCTCTTAACAGCCTCCAGAGAGGAACCATCTTGGTAATCTCTGTCCCTGCATGTGCAGCGAGAACACTAACGTGAGCTGCCTCTGGGGAGGAGCAGGCTTGTGAGCTCCGTGCAGGACAGAGTGGGTCTGACCAACACCATCAGCGCAGAGATACTCTGCAGCTTCCAAGTATCAGCACACAATCTCAGTACCTTCTTCTGCAGAAGAGCTGGAGGCCTTCATGAAAACCTCAGTGTAAGCAGGGACCACAGAATAGCTGCTAGAGTGAAATCTGCCACCTGCAACACTGCATCCAGAGCTTAGGTTTACCTGTTTTCCCCATAGCTGATCAGTGTTCAGGAGAGCTCTTACTCTGGGCAATTGCAAGGAGCAGGACTGAGGCTCACCTGCAGTTCAGTGAACTCTAGAGTCACCTCTAATCACTTCCAACTGCCATCAAGCCAAGTGAACCAAAAAATGTGGCTGCTTAAGATGTGGGGTCACAACTTGCCACCCCCCCAGTGCAGCAGTCTTCCCAGGCCAAATGTCCAGGTCCCTCTTTGGACCCTCCCTTTTCCTACCCAGCCCAGGGCAGCATCAGCTCACCCAAGATTGCTGGAAGCCTTCAAGCCACGACTCGCCTAACATCTCTCTCCTAAAGGCTCTTGGCTCCAGCCACTCATTCCTGTCGGATCTGAGAAGAGCAGATAGAGCTGGATGTCTGGTGCTAAAAAAAAAAAAAAAAAAAAAACCAAACCCTAGAAGCAATAGCAGAGGCATAGTTTGTTGTGGGATTAGTTCTTCCACCTCATTGCAAAACTTAATGAGCCAAAGTAAATACCTCATCCCTCCTGTCACATTGTGTTTATTTACCACGAGCTGCCTGCCTGAAGCAGGATTGATAGTAGCCGAGTTCCTGTGCCCCATGCTTATCCAACACATTAATGTCCCTAGAGACTTTGATCTCATCCATCACACACTGAAGCACACTGAGCAATCTGGTAGGAGGAGATGCAAAGGCCAGGGGAGCACCAAGGGCAGGAGACATCTCTAGCAGGCAGGTAGACATCAGTAAGGGACCCTAGAGAGAAGCAATCTTCTAATCGGAGGGGTGGGGTGAATTATCTCCTGGTAGGAGTAAGGGCCAGCAGAAGGCTTAAGAGAAAATCATGTAAATAGAGCTAATTTACAACCCTTGTGATTAGATGGGAAACCTTGAAAATGTGACGTAAATGCTATGAAAAGAACTCTTCAGTATGAATGACAAGTTTCTAATATGTTCCCAGTGAGAGTTACTTGGCAGTATTCACAGAGCCATCCAAGAAAAAAGCACCAAAACCAGAGGGCTTTACTCCACTTCCTTCTCTGCACATGATTTAATTTAGGATGTCTTCACAAAGGAGTGACAAGCGCTGGTGGCAGCAGTTTCAGATAAATATGCTACTTTTTATGAACTGCAGCCAGCTCACCAAAACACCGTGTGATTAACGACAGGAAAACCATGGCCTCGGTTCACTTCTCTGTCAATCATCTCTGCGGGTATGCACAGCATTTCCCTTTAGTCCCTTGTGGAGAAGATCTGCTGAGCTTAAATCACGCTCAGAAATCCATGCTCTGCGTAACACACTAGGGCACTTGCTTTCACCAACAGTGGTACTGCAAAGACAAAAAGTCAACAGGAGTTCAGCCTCGCAGCGAGGCTTGCA